>NW_010126418.1:0-10819 GCF_000699245.1 Pterocles gutturalis
CTGCGCTGCCAAAGCGGGGCCGCCTCCCACCTGTGTTTGTAGCCCCCGAGCGCCGGAGGGGTTCGCCTCCCTCCTGGCAGGGAGGCGGCTGCGAGGGACTGGAGGAGCTTCGGGGGCTTCCGTGCTCCGCCACCCAAATCACGGCGTGGTCCCGGCTCGTTACAAGTAATTGACATGTTCGGGAATATGCCGGAAGCCCAGTCCTTGATGGCTCTTTGACAGGGAATGGGAAGAGATGACCTAGCTGGAGGTGGTCGGCTCTTCAAAATTTGTTTTGCAATGCTTACAAATTTTGCAAAACCAGCAGGTAAATACATAAAAGTACAGGTTAGGAAAACACCCGTATTGTAACTAAAACTGCAGCGAAACTTCAGGTTGCACATGCTGTCCCAGCTCCCGCGCTAATGGAAGAACAGCCCATCCCTTCTTAATAGTTCTCTCATTCTCTGACTTTTGCCTGATGTGTTTGCAATTCGGAAACAAACTATGTATTTAAATTGCTGGGTTTGTATATTTTTTTGTTTAAATGGGTTTTGCTGTGATATTGACATTAAAGAATACGCTAGCATGATCCAGTAGTCCAACCAAGTTAAAAGAGATTTGGGAGGAGTCGAGTGCATTGATGCAGCATCATCCTGACTGGTGCTGTTTTAAAATTTGTATAATAAAAATCTGTTACAGGCATTCTTTTCACAGCTACAGATTCCACTTTGGCTAAGATAATCTTTACCTTTCGCAAAGATTTTATTCTCATTCTATATTTTGGGACCCAACCTTTTCAAGGTAAGCCAGGAATCCATGCAGTCACGTTACAAACTATGATATCACACTGTAGTCTAGTGGTATTAAGAAGTAAGCTACAAAAATAAAATCACTTGCGTTTGTCTAGTCTTCTGCAGAATTAAGGCTATTTTCAGTTCCTCTTCTTACCTCTCATAAACAAGACACCAGACTATCTGAATATTTAATGAGTAGTAAACCAGAAGTCTTAATGTAGTGAAAGTAGCAAGTACAACACACATTTTTTTAATAGCAACATAGACAAGCACTTATCTGAAAGAAGTTTAAACAATTTAATTTCACATAATTAATAAAAATTAATTATATATAAGCACATCTTCAAGCTATTCATAATGTAAAAAGATCAAAATCAAACAAAGCTTTCAAAGGATAAATAAACCTGTAGAGATGAGGATAAAAATTGATACAAGCATTTACAAGAAGCATTTTGACTCTACTCCAACTAAGAAAACGGTTCTGGTTGTTCACTCCAAAACCTGACAACCTAGTGGCACACTGATGCAATAATTTAGAAGACAGTGTGAACACTTGGGTGCCATAACTCTGCTTACAAAGGCAATTGATAAACATATAGCACAAGCTTTTACATTTAATAAGTAATAAAGAATACTTTCTCTCTAGACTGAGCATTTAATCTCTAGATTGAATGTTTATCCTCTTTCTCTTTGAGTTTATAATACGAGACATATTAAAAAATATGACAAATTTTCTAGTTTTGCCTCCTCAGCTACATTTTTATTAAATGTAGCCAGCAGATAGGAGGAGTTTCTGACCAGTAAATATCACTCTGAAATTACGCAGTTACCTACAATAAGGTCTGTCAGTAACTTCAAGGACTGGCTTGTCCAACTGTGGTTCTTCAAACAATACATCAGCAATAGAGACAACACTGACATGCCTCCTCTGGAAGAATTCACTCATTTTCAGCTAAATCCTCCATAAACATTATTTTGTCTGCAGGTGTCTTTCCTATAACTGTTACAAATGTATTAAATTCTAGAAGAAAGTTCTTGTCTTTCACTGGAGCATGTCCACTGCACAGCCTGTTCCCCTTACGAAAAAAAGTCATCACTCCTTTCAGGTCTTAAACAAAACTGCTCTTAAATTTAGCCCACCAGCAAAAAAATGCTCTCTTTATTCTATTTTTCAAACCAAGAAAACAAGCATTTGGTCACTTCACATTGAATATTAATCAAATGCTATCATATTTGCCTTGAGTTTGTGAGATGCAGAAAATCAGATCAGTCATGCACAGACTTTCCTCCCCACCCCCCTTTCCCACCCACCTCCCAAACAGCTCTGCCTTTTTTTCTTCAGCAATTCAGGTTTGGAAGAATAAATACCATTGTTACAATGATTCAGAGACAAACTGAAAGCCAAGTGAAGTGTTGTTCTCCCAAATCTGACAGGAAAACTTATAGGATGGAAACACCCAGAAGATAAAACCCATTTCTTTTATAATACGCTCCAAAAAGCTTTACTTGTCACTTTCCCCTTGCTCCCAGAATATATACAGCAACTGCTGGGTTGCTGTAGTACTGAAAATTTCCAGTTTTCCAGAGCTGTGACTCAGTACTCCTACTGATATACCTCAATGCACCATCCATTTACTTAACGTGGTGGTAAATCATCTCTCACTTTCCTTCCACCAGAACCTGTTAAAACACCGTCTTGTGTCTGTGGGTCTCATCTACCCCACCATGTTGTACTTAGCCCATCTCCCAGCTGAGACCAGACCAGGTAAAAGCTTTTCTACCAGTAAATCCTTATTTCAGCAGCTACCCAAGTATGCTTACACCTCTGACAATGTGGGTTGTGCGGGTCATCACCTTAAATGCTGCTTTCTCCACTGTCCAGCCTGGACCACACTTCTCCTTATTGGCTAAGCGAGTCTGAACGGTTGGCACAGAGCTCTTTCACTTTGTGTCAAAGTAGTTTCTAGAAACTACTTCTGGGAAAAGTATGGTTTTTTCTCTACAAGCAAAAATCCCTTCAAAGAGTCAGTTAGGTGACGATGCAAATTTTGATCCGTTTATAATAAGAATAATTGCTTCAGTCTATACTACGGAAACCAGAATTTGGCATAATAAAGCCAGCAGCTGGTTGAGGAAGAACAGCAGTGTGGGGTCTTTGATGTTTACGGATGAACACGCAGAAAGACAAAGTTAGGATAGCACACGGTGGTTCTGAGTAGTAGTAAGGAGTTAAAGCACTTTCACAAGTACATTTAGCAACAAGATATTTTCTTACAGGAAAGCCATTTTATTTATTGCCCATAGTAACAACAAAAATGCCATATAAAACATTTAACATGCAAGAATATTATGCTAATGAGAAATCTGTGTTAAATAGTCCTTATGAACTATGCATTACAAAATTTATCACAAGCAGCTGGAAAGTTACCCTAATTTCAAGCACCCTTCTTGCTTCGATTTGCTATGCACAGTGAAAATCAACACAGTGCAATGAGGGTACTGAAATAACTGGAACCTCTGTGAAAGCTCTGCAACATTCACAAATGGATATCAGAGTTAAAAGAAAAATGGCCAGAGACATGGCAGTCAAAGTAAAAATGCTACTCTAGTTGAAACTAATAATTTAGTATTAACATCTACTTAGAGACATTTGTCAGCAAGCACTGAAATTCACCCTAGAGAACTGGTGAAGTGGAGAAGAGGTTATTTTCCTTGAGGTGGGATTCAGAAGAGCGAAATAAATGAGTCAGCAGTGGGAAGGAATGGTTCACGGTGGTAGTGGAAGAAGTGTGGCCAGACCTCTGCAAGGGTGAGGAGATGTTACAATCACACATAGTATGTCTAAACAAATTACCCTACAAAGGCTGTATCTCCAGCCAGGGCTAGAAACCCCAAAGGCAACAGCTGACGAGCTCGCCTAGAACAAGTTCTCCCTCAAAGAATCTGCTTTATCTGAAATCACTGGGAATGAATAACAGTTGCCTATAACAACAACCAATATCCTCACATTATATCTTTCCTCCCAGGTTAAATTATCATCATTCTATTAACAGGACCCTCAAAAGCCTTTTTCTCCTTCTTTAGAAAAGAACATCTGAGAGTTATGTTCAGTCATCAAATGTTAAAAAAACCTGAACAACATTTTAAGAGACTAGGCTCTAGTGAAATTGGCTCTTTCAATTTGATGTTGATACAATTTCTCCAAACTCATTGTTTTGGAGATACAAACTCTCCAATTATCAGTTCAAGAAAAAGAGAGAGACTTTCCTTCATATCGGTTTCCTCATTACTATTTCTGGTCTCTTCACAATGAATATGATCGTGCTAGGAACCATCATCCATCTTGAGCAAAGTAAGGCTAGAGTGTCAGTTCCATGGAAACACAATCTTTCAGTAAAACTCTTCTATTTCACCTGCTGTCCTTTAAAAGTGTTTGTAACAGGTTCATGATCAGTGCAGATTGTAAACTAAACACATGTAGTAGAGTCAATATTATTCCTTAGAATCATCCTCACCGTAGGTCTGCTCATGCCCTTACCATGCTCTTATCCTAGTAGATTTCAGTAGATCTCAAGCCACTTTTTTGCACAGAAGAATACGCAGGTTTTCCTGGAACCATTTCCAAGAGGAAGCCAAAAGGCAATACAGTTTACATGTACCTTCCAGTACAGCTTTTCGTAGGACTGTAATTTTAATTTAAAATAGAAGAGCTCAGTGCCAGCAAGCTAGGAAATAATTAGATATTTTCACCTACTTTGCAACTGATCATAGCAGCTTTTATGTAAGCATGTGGCAAACTTAATTATGGGTCAGTTTGATATAAACAAACTCCCAGGTCTTTCTGTGATAGTGGTCTGAACTCACAGGTTGTGAAACTGAGTTAACTCCAGTGCAGTGATACCACTTGTTGTGTGAATACCAACCACCACCATTCAATAGATGTCTTCCAAGATATGAGTATCCGATGGTCCAAAATGATAAGAACGAATATCAAACATTGAGCCAAGACAATCTAATAGAACTCTTACAGCTGGGGTGCCATCTTAAATCATAAACCACAACCTCCTCACTGGCAATTGTTCCAGTTAATGGAAACAGTTTAGTCAAGTAGATGGTGTTTTGCCAAGAAGAAAAGGCTCCGATACAGCTTTTTATAGTTTCATGCTGAATAATTTGCTTCTGTTTCAGGCAACAAAGTATATGCCTGAATTGTCCTTTCCTTTCTGTCAATTCAACCTCATTTGCCGTGTTTTAGATTTTAATTTAGCCCATTCATTAGGGAAGCTTCAGCCACAAAGTTCAGATTGTGACTGGGTTCACAACCTCCCCGGAGTCTGCTGAATGTCTCTATCAGTGCTTTTGGTTTAGAATCCTCTTTAGACTTCCTCTTACCCTATACACAGTCAGAACGGGGCAGAGAGAGAGGTAGTATCTCTTATTTTGCTTCTGGTCAGGTTGAGCCAGGGTTGCATTGCATTTCCTTGCTTGCTTGTGAGGGCTGCATCCATGATAACAATCAGCAGAGCTATGGAAAAACATGTACTAATGCTACCTAAATGGAAGTTGGGCTTCAGATTTAAGAGCCTGCCTTTCCTAATCGTGGATTTTTTTCTTTACTTCTCCATGCTGAAGGTTTGTATCTTAAATATGTTAATATAGAGGGTATTCCTCATGCGAAGTGAGTAATTTCATCACCAGGTCTAATACAGGGTTGAAATTATTTTACCACCTACATTTAATCATGGACTCATATGCTCCAATTACTTCACAGGTGCACAAAATTATCAAGATGAATAAAATTCCCTACATCCTTTTCCAACACTTCCACATGCTGAGTTTTCATTTGTTATTAGTAATGACTGATTTTTTAAACAAGCTACAGTAGGAGATGGAACATTTTATTGCCAATTATAAGATGAATGAATGACTCCTGAAAACAGGTTGGCCAAGTTACAAGGCACTACCTGTTAACCATTTTATCAAATAAGAAAATCAATCTACACACACACAAAACCAACCAGGAAGAGCAACAACTTGCAATTGCTCTTGGAAATTGCAAGTCTTAAAAGTAAAATCTTCAGGCACTATTCCTCTCCAGAGATTAATTTTCATAAAGGTTAAATCAATACCATCAAGGGCAAAAAATGAAAGCTGGACAAAGAATGCCATCACCATTTCCGTTCCTAAGAGTTGCTATGGATCTTCTATTTATTGTTTCAACCAGTGTAGGAAAAGTAAGATTGTGAATGCCATAGGAATGTCTAGTAGTCTGTTCTGTTCTCTCAACACAATAGGATGCCAATCCCCAGGGGCCCTGAGATATTACTGCAATGTACTTTATTAGTAACAACTAATAATGCACAAAGATGACCTGTCAAGCTATATGTATAGGACCACAGCATCATATGTTAGAATTGAGCATCACAACTGTTCCTTTTTGGTTTTAAACTCAATGGGATAGATTAGGATCTGATTCCATGGGGTACTTTTTCTGACTAAAATATGTTGGCAGTTGGGCATTTACTCATAAGGATTTCCTGAGGAGCTCAGAGAAATAAACTTTACTGTGGTCAAACCTCTGGATTTTCCCAAAGTCATAGAATGGTTGAGGTCATCTGGTCCAAGCCCCCTGCTCAAGCAGGGCCATCTACAACCCATTGCCCAGGACCATCTCCAGACAGCTTTTGAATATCTCCAAGACTGGAGACTCCACCACCTCTCTGGGCAACCCAGTGCCAGGGTTCAGTCACCCTCACAGTGAGAAAGTGTTTCCTGGTGTTCTGATGGAGCCTCCTGTGTTTTGGTTTGTGCCCATTGTCCTTGGTTTTGTCACTGAGCACCATGAAAATAGCCTGTCTCTGTCCTCTTCATTCTGCTATTTATATACATTGATGAGATCCCCCTGAGCCTTCTCATCTCCAGGCTGAGCAGTCCAAGCTTTCTCAGTCGTACTCAGAGAATACTCCAGTCCCTTAAACACCTTCATGGCCCTTAGACAGATTCTCTCCAGTATGTCCATGGCTCACTTGTACTGGGGAGTCCAGAACTGGACCCAGTGCTCCAGGCGTGGCCTCACCAGTGCTGGGTAGAGGGAAAAGGATCCCCTCCCTCCACCTGCTGGTAGGTGGCAAATGGTGATTTTGCATTGACACTTTCTATTCCAAGGGTTAAAATTAATTTGGAGAGGTCTTGGTATCTTTTACTCCTGGGGAAATGTGCAAAAGTGTGATATCAGCAATGGACAGGAGTGAGCAGTGTTGGGGCAGGGGACATCAGAGACCTGACTTTGTGGAACCTCCAGAAGAAATGAGGAGGCACATTGCTGCTGGCAGCTCCATCACAGTCATCCAGACTGCAGAAGCTGACGGTCTGCCTCACTCCCTGTGCATGATTGTATTAGAGTTCTCCAACAATCCTTACAGTGTTCATTTAGGGAATTCATATTTTGCTCCTAAAATGGTTTGGGTTTGTTTCTTTTTTGATTTTGCCATTCCTTTTTTAATTTATCAGGAAAGTTGAGGGAAACAGCATTATTGTCTAAGTGTCTCCTTCCTATGCTATCTTTTTAAAAATCACTTGAACAAGAGCTAAAATGTTTATATATATATATACTTAATATATAAGAAGATTATAAAAAGCACAAACAACTTCAGCACAGGGAATTTTCAGGGGAATTAATGACTAGCCAAGGTTAATGGCCCTCAGCTTCACATTGGCCCATCAACTCTCACAGTCAGTCATTAATTCCCAGGAAATGCCTTGTGCCTTGATTGTTATTGCTTTAATACTTTAAATTCAAGTTAAAGGCTTGACTTAATGTTTAGCTACTATAAAGTAAAACACAAGGAAGTGTTCCCACTGGACATATTCACTGTCAAATATATTTTTATTTACCTTATTTTCTACAGGTATTTAAATAGAGGAACTGAATACTCATTTACCAATTTGCTTTGTTTTTACCGCTTGTAACAGCACACAAAAAAATTCTCCATACATCTTTGTCACGTTTTTTTAAACATTTCATTAAAGATATTTTATCTGAGTTCAAATATGACTGAACGTGCGAAGTATAGACATGACTATGTTTAATGGTAAGATGAAGAAATTAAAAATTGATCAGAACTAATTTTGTCATATCTAATTAGTATCATACTAGTTTTATTACTGCAGAAAAAAAAAGACACTATGATTATTTACAAGCTCCAGCAGAAAGTGAAAAATCAATGACTGTTTTGGCCCCAAACCAATTGAAAGGTGGAAATCTGATTATGCCAGTTGTTCTTATGAAATTTCTGCCATCCTGACCTCCCTTGCACAGAAAAATGCTGTTGACAGGATTTCTTTTTTGGCCATGTTCTGATAAACCTGAATAAGATTTGAAAAAATAAAATCCACCTAGGTTTAGAGTAAATTCTGGTCTAAAAACATGTTTTTGTCTTTCTACTGTTCTCTAGAGGTGAGAAATTAAGGGGGGAAAAGAACTCCCAAATGGGAAGTTAAAAAAAAAATCAGAGTTTGAAATATTTAATACGGATTTTTAATATCTCCAGCAATGACAAAAATGTCTTTATTTTTTTTTTCCTTGAGGTTTATGTGATACTTAATTACTCTTTGCATGTACTTGGTCACATTTTTCAACACAACCAGTTCATTTTACTTCAACACATGAAGAGAACAGATGCAGAAAAACCTTACTTTCTTCAACATTACACTCAAACTGTTGGTGTTTATATTTCATTCAGTGGCCAAATAATGTGTTCTTTCCACTGGAGAAAATAGTTGCACATAGGCTGAAAAATGTGTTTCTGAAACTTACTTCAACATTTCATACACAAACCTAGTTTTTGGTGCCGCTTCATTGAAACCAACAGAGTTACGACTGAGATAAACCTGACTTACTATAGTGTGACTGTATACTAAAGTGAGTTTTGATTTGGTGTGTACATAAAAGCACATCAGAATCACTACTAAATTTCTGCATTAAGTTTTCAGGGGTCTGGCAAATGTTACGCAGCCACTGTCATGCATTGTTCAAGACAGTATGCACTCAAAAGTCCTTGGGATGTGAGATGATGCTAAGTCAGGCCAAAATATGAGACAAAAGCTGCTTATAAAGGGATTCAGGAAACTTAGTCTATATTTTGACTGATACTCTCCTGATGAGTGACTTTGTATAAGTCACCTGAACTGTCTCTGTATCAGTTTTGCTAGACTGTAAAATGAGAAAAATACTCATAAGGTAAAGAGAGAGAGGGAAAAAAAAGGTTATTGCCACTTTGGATGTGATACTCCCCACTGGCAGTACTGCCAATGCAGCATTTGGAGTGTAATTCTGCACTACAATCAATTCCCCATTCTCTAGGATCTGGGGCTGGGACAAGTTGCGCATTGGGGTCATGCAGGTGTTGGAAGCACAGTGCAGATGCCCATGCTGTTCATCCATAGCTGGCTTTGAGTTGGAGCCAAGGAGGCTAGCTAGAATCCAAATGGTTCATGTGGAGCCACTGTCCATTTCTTCACCCAGCTATAGACAATCTGGATTACCCACCTCACATAATAGCTATCTGGCTGCAATGGTAATTTGGCAAAAATCTCCCAAATAGCTCAGTCCTGCGCTGTGAAAACATACATAATATGCAGTCGGCCTATGTTCACCCCATCTCTGAAGGAGGGGAACTAGGAAAAAAAGCCACAGAGAAAGAAGAGGAAAAGTGGCAGGCATCCTGAATGAGGATGGTTTGCAGACACACTGAGCCCCCCTGCACAGGTTTGCCTGCAGGCTCAGGCAGATTTCAATGTGTTGGTCCACCATCTGGCTCGTGCGGTAGAAGGCACCTTCACAGCTGGGAAGAGCACTTGGACTGCATGCGAGCCAAGTGGTAGCTTCAGAGATGATGCATAAATGTGAGGTACCTTATAAAAATCTGCAATTTTGCATCTGCTTTCCTGACTGAGTAATCTCACCACGCAGGACAAAACTGCTTCAAATTCTCCATTCTTGAAACCAGTATTTTCTTGCCTTTTCCTGATGAAACCTTTGAGATGTACTGGGTAATCCATCTGGACATTTTCATTACTGATATTAGCTGTGCCTCTTTACAAAGCTGCCACCTCCACTTTGGAGGTGCCACCTTCCCCTTTGTCAGTTGGCTGTTCTCCCCCCACTTTGAGCATCATCCTTACCAGCATGCCTTTGCTCGGCTAGGGGACATGATCACAGACATGCATCACACTGTGGCAGAGGTGAGCAGAGGCGAGCTGGTGGTGTGTGAGAACCAGCAGCTGGCTCTCGCATGGGGCTGTGAAGCAGGACAGGGCCCTGGTGTTGCAGATGTGCAACAAGACATGGAAGCAAAGAAGGTTTGGGAATAGAGGGTACAGGAGAGGCACAGAGGAGAAAGTTTCTGGTGAGACTGGGGAAGAAGTTGACAACAGGGGGACGTGGGTCTCTTGAAGGAATGCAACAAATCCAACTGGTCATCGCACTCTCACCACCTGAAATTTTTGGAATTGGTTTGCAGTGGGAAAAAGTGGGACTGTACTGGGAACTACAGCATCATTTCCATCCTATTTCAGACTCTGCCTTCCAGACATTAGCTGAGCAGAAGCCTGGCATGGGGAATTATGCCCAACTCTTCAGACAGCCGGAAGCAAGGGTTTGCTGCATGGTTGTAAGCTGATCCCATTTGTCTCAGTAGGGTGTGCAGGCTGAATGCTAATGATGATAATTGAAATATCAACATTGCTATTTAATTGCACAGAAAAAAAATATCATTCATCTCTATAGCTTTTTTACATTTATAAAAAGATGCAGTGTCAAACATTTCCTAGAACTGCTTCAGGTCTTCACCTTAAAACTGTGTCTGAATCAAGTTATCTCTTAGTTTGTATATAAAAAAAATCCTAAATTTTCCTATAGATACCACAAATATAAACATTTAATAGCTGCTAAAATAGCTTGCTATCCTCCCAGCGAGCTGCAAAAGTACTCACATTTAGTATTTTTCAACAATTGGTTATTATTTATTAAAAATTATATAAGA
>NW_010126419.1:0-19395 GCF_000699245.1 Pterocles gutturalis
TCGCCCGCGGGCAGGTCAGAGGATTGAAGCCGGCGGGTGAGCGACGGCGCTGCCTGATGCGGCCATTGCCTCTGGCTGTGGGTCCGAAAGCACTTTGGGAAGGGAGCGAAGCGGTTACTGCTCTTGGTAAATAAAGGAAGTGAAATTTTAGCGCTGTGACTCGAACCAAGTCCGCTATCCCGTGGCGATTAACCCAGAAAAATCTTGGGAACATTACAATGAGTGGTATGACCAGAGAGTCATTAGTATTTAGGAGGCTTAAGGACTGAGAAGGGTGTTTATGTGTTTGTTTTGTCGACGTGAACAGTTGAGAAAGAGAAGAGTTGTTGGCTGGCTTTGCAATGCGTTGTGTCAAAAGCAGAGAAGTGCTTACTACCGCAGGAATTTTAAATCCTTCAATATATATAACCAGTTGGTACATCACCACTGAGTTGCGACAGTCCGAAGCAGCTTCTGGTAACAGAGGTTTGAAGGGAGCTTTCGTTGGGTGTGCTGCGTGGTAGGGAAGCTCCGTGGCGAAAACATCCCATTCCCGAGAATGCACCTAGAAGCCTGATGAGTCAGCGTGCTGCATCCACGGACCCAGCGCCGCAGCTCCTGCGAGGAAGGATGCACCAGTACAAGGGGGATAGTAACGCCACTTGAAGCTGCAAACTTCCTATGCAGTAGTGGCACAGGTGAAGTTGGGGGGAGGGGGGAAATTACCACTGGTTTTAAATTTTAAACAGCTTCTTCTCATAATTCAAACAACTCTCTGGTGCTTTCTATGGTGAGTGAGTTACAGTCCTTTTTGTACTTTACTTGCTTCCCAAAGGGATATTTGCTTTTTATCTGACACCCCAAGCTGTGTAGCAAATTAAATGAGGCTAATGGTATAAGCTCATAACTTAACATAGCAAGAAATCTAAAGTGGCAAAGGTGAAAACTTTTTACAATAAATACTGTAGCAAATTTGCTATGTTTTAAGAGAGGATAAACACTGAGACAAAGGTGACATTTTAGAAGTAGGATAGCAGAACAGGCTTTCAAACAAAGCTTCGTAGAGCTTAAAGTTTATTTTGCAAGATGCACTTGCTCTTTTAAAAGATATTGTCTTTTGAAGTCAAGTGAACTGTGTAAAACTTCTACAGGAACAGTGTCACAGGGTAAATCTTTTAGTCAGGGTTCTGATTGCTTCAACAAGGTGCTACATAGTTAGAAGAACCATCTCAAGGGCATCTTGAGATATTTATACGGCTGTATGAGCAACTGTACTCACTGTGTCAGGATGCCCAGGTCAGGGGCTGAATGCTCTCCACATCACCGGTGTATGCATGCTCACTCCATCTCTGTTCCATGAGATGCTTAAATCCTTGTTTATGTTTTCACTCACATAACTGGATGTGTGGGGTGGGCCTTCACCCAACCAGTGAGAAGATACAAAGAACACAAAATGTCTTTGTCTCACACAGAGGTTGTCTGCAACCACTGCTGAGATTCAACAGCTGCTTGTTAGTAAAGCCCTGGCAGTGAAAATCATCCTCAAAGTGGAGGACAAGAGGGTTATGATGCTTTAACTCACTACTGCCGTATTCTGTTTGTGCAGTGTTTGAGTTACAGGAATCTCTGGGAGGGAGTCAGGGACAGCAGCACACAGGGCAGTTACCATCCTGTGGGCTTGGTGTCTATATGTCCTGGTTTCAGCTGAGCCAGAGTTACCTTTCTTTATAGTAGCTAGTCAGAGGCTATGTTTGGGATTTGTGCTGAGGAGAAGGCTGATAACATACTGATGTTTATTGCTGCTGCCAGGACAGTTGAGGACTTTTCAGCTTCTCTGCTCTGCCGGTGTCTGCAGGTGAAATCTGCAGAAACCAGGACACTATGAGATACCTACAGCTTTTGGAGATGTTTCAGAGACAGGAAAATATGGATATTTTTCTATGACCTCATTTTGTGGGGTGTGCCATGGCAGGTTGTTATAAGTTGGCCAGTTCCCCTGTCAGACTGGATCAGAACATCTGGTGCTGAATAAGGTTTGGTCATTTGGGCTGTCTTCTGCTTATTTAAAACTTTTGGCAGTTGGCCACTGACTGGGTACCTGTTCTTCAACGTTAAGTCTTCCTGGAGCAAATCTCTTCCCCTGAGGAGGAGCGGGGACTCTCGTGCCGTTGCTTTTGCTCCTCAGGCAAGAGAAGCTTCCTGTCCACAAGGTAGCAGGGACGGCTTACTTGGAAGGACATGGAGTATTTCTGAAGTGCACTGGACATAACCTAGGCATTGATGATGCTGACTGGCAGTCTGGAGCTGGACTAGTTATTTCAGCCCTATGATTTCATTTATAATGGTGTGATTTAATTTTAGTTGTCTGATATTCTAAACCCAACTCCTCCCTCTGACAATAGAACCCTCAAATCTGGTTTCTTTCAGTTCTTATAAGCACAAGTGTTCTCAACAATTTATCATTGTCTCTTCTTGTTAATTTGGCATTTTTTCTGTGGTTTTTTTTTACCATTCCTCCAGATGCCAGTGAAATATTTGGAGGAGTTAAAAAAAAAAAAAATGACACCCCCTCCACCAGCCCACCCCACTCCTAAATGTATACTCACAAGAATTCACCATTGGTTAATCTTTGAAAATATATTTGGGGTCCTTCAAAATTTCTAAGACTTTTGCTAAAACACATCATTCAAATTCACTTTAAAATAGCTTTTATCCTGTCCTTTCTTCTCTTAAACATTGCAACACTGAAACCTTAATACAGTCAAGTTTTTTAAAAGTAGCTGAATTCCAGAAGAGGGAGAAACGTTAGACTAACACAATTAGGTGAGTGGAATGCATTTTTCCCTTCGGGCACCTCTGGAGTGTGATACTATATCATGTTAAAAAATGTAACCTGTTGTCTCAGGCAGAGTTGGGCTGGGCTGGTGTTTGCACAAGACGTGGCAGCAGGTACAGAAAGCGTGTCGGTGGCATTGCTGTGCGTCGCTGGGGACCCAAAGACCAACTGTTGTGTGAGGGCACACGTGCTGTCATTGGGTGAGGTTTAAATGAGATCCCGAGCCTTTCAGCACTTTTATATGTGTTATTTATTTATTTTGATGCATGTATATGTATGTGGTGGATTTATACAAAAGTCAGTGGTTTGGCTTACTCTTTTGAGGATACCTACAACTGCCAATGCGAAGTTCTTGCAGTGTCGGTGCGACTTGGTTTCTCACTGATGAAAAGGTGAGGTGATTTGAGGAAATCCATGTATGGCTTTTGGGTCCTTTTTTCATGGAGTGGTTGTGAACCCTCCCTGCTGATGGTCTCTATGATGTCCATCTCTAGGAGCACTGTAAGGAAGAAGCAGCAACTCATCTTCTGTATTTGGGAAAGTCAGGTGTGGGGAAAAGGGGACCGGCAGCAGGGCTAAAGAGAGGAGAAAGGACAGTGCAAACACTGAACTGCAGTGAAAGGATCCAGAAAACGAGAATGCTCCAGGAAATCTGCCTGGACAAGCATTTATCATACTGTTATCTAAAGATGAGGTTGGATCTCAGAACGGTTTCACGTTGCATTTGTCCCCTGTGAGCTGAAGCACAGCCCTGGCTCTCGGTGGCAGGACAGGCGGGATTAAGGCTCAGGCCGGTTCTGGGACCACTGCCCAGCATCAGCAGGCAGCAGCAGGGCCACCCTGCACTTTTTATTATGGCTACATCCAGAAAGTGTTTCAAAAAGGCTGAAGGAAAGCAACCCTGCTGTCTAACAGAGTCCCTATAGCAAGGGCAGGGCTTCAGTTGGGGCACATATCTGCAAACCTGATCAGCAGCTGCTGCCCTAAAGAGGGGACAGTGCTGCACAGTGGTCTGGTAAAGATGCCTGATGGTGGTGAAAAGGAGGAAGAGAGGTGACAGAGAAGATGAAAACATGGCAAAGTTTGTGGGGAAAGCCTTGACGATCCTGGATGAATGCCTCCTTGGTCCCAGAAACTCCTGCATCTTGTGCTGAAGAGATTTGCATTCATCCAGCTTCATTCCACTGAACCTTGAATGACCCCAGATTCCAAATTTATCCTATTTAAAGTTTAGGAACAGTTCTAATGTTTTACAGGCACGTAATCTTTAACCCGGTCTTTTCCAAGAATAGCACACCATGTCACTTTTCCACCTTCTATAAAGAAGCCAGTTGTATTTCTTCAGCAAGGCGACTTCAGGTATTGAGTGTATAATTTACTCAAATTTACTTTTTTTTTTTTTTTTTTTCCTGAAGGGATAAAATTAGTGGGGTCCTAATGCTGGGTAATCTACCATATGCATAAATGACAAGCTTTCAGGTTGATCTAATTGCCAATGCCAAACCACAGAAGAATAACAAGTTGCCAGAAAATACAAATCCTGCGTAGACTTGACAGGTGAGAAGGGAAGAAGGATGTAACATGCAGGTTTATCAGCTCTAAGCGTCAGACACTTAAATTGTTCTGATCTAGTAAATCTTGATAATATTGTTGAAGCCAGCAAGGAAAAATCTGCCTCTGATTTCACCGCGTGGTTTGGTTGTGCAACATCTAAAGTGAAATGGCCTAATATCTTCTCAGGCTGCTCTTTCCAGAAGAATTTTGTTAAAATAGGCTTTGATCTGGTAACTATTTCATGTCCCAATTAATACTGGGTTGAATATATACTAGTAACAATTTCTTCAGACAGTTTGAACCACACTGCAAGCTAAACAGTGTCGAGTTTTATCAAAGGAAAATAATATATTGTGTTTGGCTTTACAATATCCAGACTAAGTAGAAACACCGTGAGTAAACTCATTCTTGAAGCTTCATTGCAATATGGCACTTGAAACTAACCTTGGATCTCATGACTCATCTCTGCTGGAAATGTGGCATCCCTTGACGAGCTTACTATTCTGAATCCAAGAATATTTGCAAGTCAGAGGCAAAGACCCAGACTAAGAGGCAAAACTGAAGCAATAGATTAATACCTCTCCTGATTTCCATCAGATTCTTGAGTTTTTCATGTCTGGCATTAGTTCAGAAGATGTTGTCTTGCAGGAGTACCTGCAAATGCAAATATTGTTTCACAGTGTTTTGGTGGTGTCGACCTGATGGTAAAAAACTACATTTCCAAACACCTGCAAATATTGTCTGCTTTGCTTTGTAAAATTGGAAATAGCTCAGCAGCAGATGGCATGAGCACATCGTTAGTATTAATAGACCTATACACACAAAAGGAGAACAGGTGACTTCTGTTTGTAATTAAGCTAATCACAGAGGCAGGAGAGAGCTCTTATCAGGCTCACTGCGTAAACTCAGCTACTAGACTGCCCTAACAGAGCAAATGCTTGCCTTAGCATTTGGTGCTTGGGGGTTTCCCTGGAGTGTTTAGTGGCCAGGGCAGGATGTCCCGCTCATGCAGCTCTCTTCCCCTTCAACAGGTTAGTCTGCTGGAAAGCTAAATAATTTAGTTATTATCAAACAATTGTGTATTTAAAAACCCTGACATAAATAAAGTGTACAACACATACAGACTAAGCCTTAAAGCTGTTCATTTTTTTTTTCTGCTAACTTTTACATCTTTTTTTTTTCTTGCAGCTCCAGTTCTCAGCCATTATTAACTAGAGTAAGGGTCAGTATACTCAGTTCTAGTCTACTTCTTTTAACTCCATTAACCCTTTAACTCCCTCATGAGCTTTGATATCAATGGTAATCATGAGAAATATTTACAAAAAAAAAACCAAACAAACATGAAATTTAGAGATAGAGTAGACTAGCCATTGGCAATTAGTTGTGAACATCTTTATTCCTTGTTAGCAAGCCATGAGAAATTTGCTAGGAATAGACATTTCTGTAGGGGGAGCAGGGATTGCAAGGTGCAGCTGAAAACAGTCTGGGGACTGTCGGAAGAGAACTGCATTTGCTGAAGTTTTGAACAGCAGCTCTAGGTTGGCTGTGTCTTGGAAGACTTTTGAAGTGCAGATTAAATAATTCCAGATGATGACAAAAAAAACTGTGTTAAGAAAACAAAAAGCCTGGGCTTTCAGCCATTTCGGGGTGGTTGTTTTTGTGCTTGGAAAGAACCTTGCACCCATTTACTGCTGCTCCTTGGAGTGCCCTGTTCTTTCTCATATGATATTTATTATGATATTTTTCACGTTCTCTATCGATGTTGTGTCTTTTCCCTTTAGCTGCATCCTGCCTTCACCACAAAACCAACAGTAATTTTATCAGTTTGCTTTGTTTTCTTTCCTTTGCCTTTGTTTAGGGGTCTGGAGAGCCTTTTTTTTTTTTTTTTTTTTTTTTTTTTTTTTTTTAGGATGGTGAAGGGTTGGAAGGGACTTCAACCACTAATCCACTTCAAAACCTCCTGCCATGGGCGGAGGGAGAGGAGCGGTCCACTGGGTGGGCTCAAGCCACCAACCTGTTGGTTAACAGCTGAACCCGCTGACCGATTGCACCACAGGGACACTCTGGGAAGCCTCATTGTTGCCTTGTCACTGGCCGTGATGCTTTAACACTCGGTTAACAGCTGAACCTGCTGACCGATGGCACCACAGGGACACCCTGGGAAGCCTCATTGTCACCTTGTCACTGGCCGTGATGCTTTAACACTGACCCTTGAAACTCTCTTCTACCAGGCAGAGTCTTAGTTGCTGCTTGACATCTAACTCTTGTTTTCCAGCCTGGTCAGGGGTTGAGCAGGAAAGGCAAAGCCCCAGGAGAGGGGGACAGCAGATTTTTGGGTTAGCCTCACCCCAGCCCTGCAGCAGAGCTGGAAAACACTGCACCTTACCAAGAGGAGTGAGAAGCAGCCTCTGAGTGCTGGGTTTGAAGATGCTGCTTTATCAAACCAAGAGCTTTTGAAACAGGTGGCTGTGAAGAGGGAGGGGACTGTGGAACAACACGCAACTAGAACTCAGTCTAAATTTTCCCCTGGACCTGAAGTATCAGCAGTCAAGCTACTTCTGTACTTTAAACAGTGATGCCTTGCTAAGTATGAGAGGATTTTAAGAACCTCTTGCAGCCGTTCTTGTTCAGGAAAGCTAATTTGGTTTTAAGGCTTGCCTTTGCATGCTGGCAGCTGGCAAAAGGAAGATGACATCAACAGAGATGGGCATGACTGAAGTGCCTTCTCAGTGAGGACTAACTTGCTTGAAGCTCTGTACTCACCTCTCCTAGTTTCGGCTGCTAAAATATGATCTGGTCAATTCAGCTTGAGCAATTTCCTCTGGTTATAATGGCAAAATGTGTGATTGCTCTTACAGCTGCCTAACGCTGTGTTTGCCAGTAGGATGGTAATAGTGTGGTTCTGGCAGGCAGCGTAGGTGTGCCCTTACAGTTGTAAGAGGTGTCAGTGATATTCCAAAAATATTTTTTTTTCCTTGTGTGGAGTTTATCAGGAGCGAATCCTAGGCACTGAGCATTTTCTCTCTTGATTTTATTTGCTGGCTGCTACAAATGAGAACATACTCAGTTTCACCCTTTTCTGTTTTAGTACTGGGGTATAGTTACTACCAGCTAAAACAGCAAGTCCTTTAAAAGCTAAAGCATCATCTCTGTTATCTTCCTAGTCCTGTATTTCTAAAAGACTGTAGTTTCAAGCCCCAGCCTAGGAAGTGCATTAGTAGAGAGTTGGCTGCACTGAGCGCAACACGATAGTACTCGTATCGTGATTTCTGGTTATGCCAATCTCCTGTGTTATTCCTCCTCCACCCTCCCACACCTCTGGATTCCCCCACTGTGCCTGGGGAACATCAGTGTGAAATAGGTGAGAACTCAAACAGGGATGTCAGAGCTGACCTGTTCTATCAGTCATTGCTGAAGTGGATGCTGTGTGCACCTCTGCCAGAGGACCTCACAGTGGCAGGAAAGAAAATTGTGTCGTTTGTATTTCTCCCAACTCTGCATTTACACAGAACTGCTTTCTTTACTCCTACATGCTATGTTTAATTTCTGAACTTGCCAGGATGTCGCCTTTTTCTCAGAATCATCAGACTTTCTGTAGAAGGTGAATTGGTTTTCTTACCCTTGGAGAATGCTGCAGAATTTTTGCGTTCACATATGACAAAGCACAAAATTACAGACTTCCAGCCACAGAAAGGGACATGGGTATCTGTCCTTTAAGTACAGATTTTAAAGTAAAAGATGCTTTATCTTGCTTGCAGAGATAGAGGAGTAATGAAAAGTGAATGCTGTAGTTTACTAACTAAAATTTCTTTTTTGCAATTAAGGTGGTTTTTTTCCTCATTCTGACACTCTGGGACGTGGGGGAGGAGGAGCACAGGCATTGTTAAGCTTATATTATATTTTTTTAGTAGAAGTTCCACATGGATACCTATATTTTAAAGACCACTTAGCATTTTCAGATAGAAATGTCCTGGTATTCAGCAAAAGGGATGAATGTTCTTGTAATACTTTTTAAAGTTAAGATTTGGCCCAAATCACTAATTCTCAAGAAAATACTTCATCTCTTCATATCAAGATGGAACAGTCACTTCAACTTAAATACAGGAAATGTTGGGCACAATTGCCATTACTTTCATAGATCTTGTTAACAGGAACATAACTTCCTAATCACCCCCTTGAAAGCAAACCCAGATGATAGAAACATAGTTGAGCTCCTGCCAAACGCCTCAAGAACTCTGATTTCACACCCAGGCTCCCGCAGGAGTGCCAGGATAGCCTCAATTATCCAGTGGAAAAAAAAAACCAAAACAAAAACAAAAAAAAAACCCAAAACAGAAAAAAAAACCCAAACAACTTAAGCACTGTGCTTATAGTTCCTTATACTTGTATTTTTAAACAGAAAAACTATCAGTTGGCGTAGTACAAACACTTGAGTAAGAAACAAGAGTGTAGACATCTAGATGTATTTGTATTACACACGAAGGCAATATATAACTCTGCAGGCAATATTGCCTAGTCCATATCCCCAGCCTCTTAAATTATGCCTTGAGAAAAAAGAAAGTTGACTTTTTTTTTTTTTTTTTAGATGTAGAGTAGGTAGGGGACAAAGGAACAGATTCTAGTTTTTACTGGTGGTTGTCCCTCCACGACAATGGCATGTGTGTGATTCAGTGAGGTATGCAAAGGGCTTTGATCTTGCATCATCTTCATGATGTAAGTGATGAACACAGGAGCCTTCTCCAGTGGTGGAGGCTCTGGGTAGGTTGCAGTGATGTGAGTGGCCATTGCTTCATAGATGCATTGGTTTTCAATATAATGCATCTCTAACACAAATAAACACTAAAAGCTGTTAGACTTCCCTCATGTTGTTACAGCAATGCTTTTAAAAAGCAACCAACCAAGCAAGCTCACCCACCAAATGTTTGTAGACCTTGTTGCAGGAATTACAAATATTACAAAACAACTTTAATTTTATTGGTCTCCATTTTTCCCATTAGCTTGTGAAACTATCAACTAGTTATCCACTCTTTGTTAAACAGAGCACATGACAAGTTGACAAAATTATTACCTTGTTCCAGAGAAGTTTTTGATAGGCTCTCTGGGTTTCTGGGTGGGATGAAGGGTGGAGCTAGTCATTTAACCACACCCATGGTGAGGTTTATAAAAGGAAGTTTTGTAGGGATACCCTCTTTTCTACCAGTCTAGGAGAGCAGTCAGTTTTATTTAACAGGGTTTTACCTTTAAAAAAAACAAACAAACAAAAACAACCTACTATGTTAAGGCTTCATAAAGGTTCCCATAGTGAGGATGCTCCTCTAAATACGTCTTTGAAACAGCAAGGTAAGGTAAGTCATGGCATTTGCTTTACTACTTTAGCTCATTTTTACACATAATATTTCTGTGTCAGAGAGCTGATTATTACTGTAATTTCAAAGATCTGTATTTTCTCTGCCATGTATAATCAAAATTTTGTTCTCTATGGTTTTGTATTTCTGTAACAGTAACTCAAAGGAAGAAAAAACAATCTTAAAAAAACATCCCCAAACACTGAGTTTGGAGAGGTTGCTATTTGTCATAGAGTGGTCAGGCTTCCAAGACTGATGACTTTGAGGGCTAATTTGCACCACCTGTCCACAACACTGAGGTTAATGGGACTGTTGTAATTGGGCTGCTGTTTGTAAGTCACACCAGTGTTAATTTTTCAAGCATACAAATAAAAGATATGCTATGCTTTATTGCACAATTGCTGTGACTTAGTCATTACTATTTGATACACCCAGGAGTCCTGCTATAATTTTTGGTTTCTACTGTATCACAGTTTCCTTATGTATATATGCAAGTAATTGCTTACAAGTTATTCTGTTCAGCAGAGGTCTCGTGACTTACTGTGAATGTCCCTCAAGGAGATTAGGTGCTGTCAAAGTTTCTTTGCTATTGAACACGGGTGTTCATGTTGGTACAATAATTCTGTAGTCAGGTCTGTATCACTTTACAAGACGACAGGGTGAAATCTTCCATAGTCATCAGCTGAAGTCAAATGCAAAAAGTGATCAGAACAATGCAGGGTGTGTAGCATGGATGTGTCAAGAATGCTGGTCAGTGTAAAAAATACTTGTATCATTACACTAGCTTGTGCTGCTGTGATGGTAAAGCAGAATTGTAAGGAATTGGAGAGAGGGGAATGAACCTTGAAAATGCTTTTTAGGAGCTCCTTTCAGGCCTTTGGGAAAATGGAAGAAATTTGTGACTTCTTTGAAAACTTAATAAGCAACCAAAGACAAGTGTCTTAAAAGTTAACTTTCTCCTCCAATTATTTTATCTGTACATAACTGCATTGGAGAAGAGTAGTGAGTTTTCTCTTGTGAGCCCTCAGTTTAGAAGGAGTAGAAGTCACTGCTATTTTTGTTATTCATTGTGCCCAAAACATGGGAAGTATTTGAGGGTGACTAGTCTACTAGTTGTTCTCCAGAGTATACTAGTCTAACTACCACGTGCTACAAAAACAACCGAAGTAATGGTTTCCACAAAACTGGTGGTGTCGATGGGTTCTCTTTTTCAAGCTGTAAGCGGAAGTGTGAAAGTAGCTGGCAAAAAGCTGGCTGGTGGCCTCTTGGGCAAAATGGTGTGACAGAAGTTGGAGAGGCTGTCAAAGTGTTTTGGCTTTGTTTGATTAGCAGGCATGAGAAAATAATGCATCTTGTGTTTGAATAGGCACACTTTCCCCCTTGATAACGCTGTGGGTTTTTGGTTTTTTTGGTTTTTTTGTTTGTTTTTTTTTTTTGCAGCTTTTACTGTCAGCATTAAACTTGTAGGATGCTTAATTTGAGCAGTGTGGTCATGTCTGCTTTTTACCATGTGTTTTTACTGATACATGACAAATTGTGGCTGTGCTGGATTGTGGTGAGAGGAGCCTTGTTTGACAGTGTAGCTATCTCCTGCAAGGGAGTCCTCCTGGCTTTGTCTGCTGCCATTCTTCCGGGAGGTTGACAGGCTGCAGTTAGACTGTTCATAGGTATTTTTAAGTGCACTGCATTTATTTTAAGTGCCTGATGTAGAGCTAACTCTTAAAAAATATTTGCTGTTATCTTTTGTTTTATTAGCAGAGTAAATCGGAGAGATGAAGGAAGAGAATACTGTCAGTGCTGACAGAGAAACTCAGATGTCTCTGCTCTTAGATGCTTTTGGATGGGTTTTCTGAATCAGGGAGAAAGTTTGAGCTTTTTGAAGTGGGTAATGTAGAGTTACTTTTTTACATCATTGCATAGCTTAATGTGTTTGTAAATTTGGTCACTCCTCTGAGCAGGGATTAAAGTGCCTTCTGTCATCTTGTGACTTGAAAAACAATATTTATGGAATTAAATACTTATCCAAGGTAATTCTGACACTAACCTGCTATTCAGCACAAATGAGTCAAGGGACACCAACTGTCCTATGGCCAATTACTTATTGTATTTGATAAATTCAAATAAATCTTCAAAAGGCTACTTTTGAGTAGCCAAACTACAAGCCTTAGGGTACCATCTTCCTCTCCTTATTTGATTTTTTGGAGCCACGTATGTACTAAATGCAGAAAGCCCACAAAGGTGAAGAGGCAGATGGCCAATGGCCATCTCTTAGTAACTTCTTTCTTTGAGGTGGTGTATGAAGGCTGGCACTGACAGCTGGGTTATTCTGACATGGTATTCTGTTAGCCCCTTCACATTTCAGTACTTTTGCTATCAGAAGATTGGAGCACAAAACTTCAGCATATTTGGGTGGATGTTAAAATTAAGTCTTGCTCATTCATGCATGGCAACACCAGCGTGTTCAGGGCCAAGCTGAAGGAGAGATGGGAGATGGCTTGCAGGTTCAGCTGGGGTGGGTGCCGGGCTGGTCACAGAGAAGGGGATGGCATGGGTGGCTCGAGAGGGTCCAAGGGCAGGAGGGAGGTTCCCAGGAGGATGGGAAGGGCAGAGGAGAGGGAGAGAGGCCCCATCACAATGGCATCTTCTGAGTCTTGGCCCAGCCTTTCAGCCTTGCAGGCCCTGCAGAGCCTTCAGTGTCTCTCCTTGTTTCTCCAGCTACCACCAAGAAAGTGAGTTTTCTGGCTTAGGGAATCAACACACCACTGTGGATTCTCCTGTTCAGCCGTCATTTATTTGAGGTTGTGGACTCCTGAAATCAGAAGGCTTTTACAGTTCCTAAAATCACTGCAATTTATTTAATATGACTGGATTTCCTTAAATAATATATTTTCTCAGGGCAATGCTGCCAGACGAGTCAGCTGGCTTTTGCTGCCTTAGTTTAGTTCAAGTCAAACCAAGGTGCTGAGTTTAAACAATGTCTTGTAGGCTTGAGTTTTTTCAGTTTTTGTCTGTCTGACAGTCGTGCACACAGGCAACAATTTCCACCACAAGGAAGAAGCCTGAAGTTGAGGTCTTTTGTGCAAGCTGGAAGGGGAGTCGCAGATGATGTGGTATGCAATGAAAACTCTCCTTAGATAACTGAGATCTAAATAACAAACTGAGAAAGAAATATACCTGCCAGTCAGATGTCACTTGGCTTGAGACAATGTTCTTGAAGTGTGTTTGTAAGATGCTTGAAGTCCACATCAGGTAAAGGATGTGATTATCATCCTGTGTATGACTTTAGGATGATGTATCGTCTCTGCTGCAGGAATAATCCCCCATTGGGATGCAGGGACTACAGGCAACATGTGATCATGTCAGAAAACCAGACAGAGAAATCCTATGATGGGCTTGTCAAATGACAGGGAACGTATTATGTAGCTGTGGAACGGTCCAACAAGAAACGTTTGTCTGACCAATGGCAGCGATATCTCTTGTCTTCCTTTGAAAGGAACGTGTAGCTACTGGTACAGTTCTGTGCACTAAAACAATGTAGCACAGAGGAGTTTGTGCTGTTTTGTTACAGCATTCACTGTGCCCCACTGCAAGAAATTCCGAGTGCTGCCTTCTGCTCTTTGACCATGAGGATCTTATTCCAGGTTTGACTGAATTCAGTGGTACACAGTAAGACATAAATAGAATTTGTATGTTATGCAGTAGCCTAAATGCATCAATTTAAATTGACTTAAGTCTGGTGGTACAGGGTATAGGGCCTGAGTTATTTCCTGTGTATGTCCCGCTGTGCAGTATGGTGTTTATGTATTTTTTTCATGATGACCTGTTTACATTTGATAACTCACTTCTAAAACTTGAAATTGCAGGAAAAGGTTTGTTCTGAGTGATGTCTGAGCAATCTAATACTGAGTGCTATTTCTGCCTTTCTCATGGCTTTCAGCATACAGGCTGGTCCTGGAAGGTGCTGGCAAGCCCACTCGGAAGTAATGGACAGGAGCTGGGTATCTGCCTGTGTGCTTGCAGAGTGCTGGAGCTGGCCCGAGCTTTATGGGGAAACCACCCACTCTTTTCTATTAATGAGCATAAATGAGGTGTTAGAGGCTTTCAGCCCACAAAGATGGTTTTTAGTAGGACATAAAAATACTTGTTAGAAGAAAAAACACCAACAGAGAGATCTGGTAGGTGAGATTAAAGCTCTTGAATAATATATAACTCCCATGCCTGATGTATCTTGTGCAGTAGAGTCCTTGCCTCCTATCTTTTCTAGTTCTTGAATTTTTTGGCTCCTGAAGTTGAAGAAATTCCGCACTGTCCCCAGGAGAGTTTATTTTCACTTCTTTCTGGGCTTGCCTTTTGATTCGGGTTCCTGGCACAAGCACAATACTTGGCTTGGGCATCTCCTGTTGCCTATCATACTGACCACAGAGGGATTTCACTCCCAGCCCGCCCCATGGTGTGCACCCACAGCTAAGCCCCACAACAGTCAAATAAGTAGCTCTCTCTGTGTGAATAAACATAAAAACTGAGTTGGATTCTCTCGCTGTGCTACTGGATGTCTTTCCATGGGTGTCAAGCAGAGACAGGCCCACCTCTTCTGGGATGTGGACTGCCAAAATTTGTGGCTTTATTCCAAATTAACAAATCGACTGTAAAAGAAGCAGCAACTTGTGTTCTTGAGTTCACTGAGTTCTTAGTGTCAGAAAACTGTTACGCTGGCTTGCACATCCTGTTTTCCTGGGTGGAATAGTAGGGGAGAGAACACAGCAATTCAAACAAGAAGAGGCTGTAAACATCTCTACTGACTAAGGAAAGCAGGAGTATTGCTGGGACTGAAAATAGTGCACTTCCCAGTGTAACAACACGTCACTTGGTTAAAGTTGAGACAGCTTCTGCTGAATTATTCTTTACACATCTTGTATGTCAAAATATATTATCTTGATCATTTTTGTATTCGTGTTGAAATTAAACTTCAGCATCAATTTGTCCTCACAAAGGAGTGGGAAAGCTGAGCTCTGACAGTCTTCCCTGGGATATGGCAGTTTCTCAAAACCAACACATTACACTGAGGGAGAACAGAATAATGCTGAAGTAAAATTTGCTCGTGCTCTCGACAGGCAAAAGGCATTTGTTTGATTAGGTGCCAAACAGTGTCATTTGAGAGCATTGCAAAGACTTCCAGCTGTCTTGCGTACGCTCACTAAATATCTGGGTGAATTAGAATTTGTCCGTGTGAATATTTCACCAGAAGCGACCTTGCCTGAACTAGTTAATTAAAGCTCTAGTGCAGCTTGTTGCAATCTCCTAATAATACTTTTGACCAAGACTGCATTTCTCCGAGCATCCTGCCCCATGCTGAAGTGAAGGACTGTGTTTGCAGAAGCATAGCAGGGCTCTCCTCTCGGCTGCTTCCCAGCTTGCTGCGGGTGATGCTGCCCTGCTCTGTTGACTCATGTGGAAGGTGTGGCGTGTTTTGACCAGCAATGGAAGGGCGTAAGAGAGTCACAGCGGAGTGCAGCAGAGTCTGAGACAGGCCCTGCAGGGAAATCAATCTTATGGGAAAGCGTAGGTTGAATCTTGCATTTTTGCTCCGTGAGTTAACAAGCAAGCTGACTACCAAAAAGGGAGAAAAATTGGACTTATACCATGAGCATACATAAACTGCTCACTGGATTGTGAGAAAGAGACCTGCTTTCAGCTGATGGATGCTTCAGCTGTGGACGCTATTCAGTTGCTCATTTGTTCCACAAGTTCCTACCTTGATTCACCTTGGGCATGTTCAGTGCAGTAATATCTTGTTACAGGGACTTCCAATAGCTGACTAATCTTGCTGGAAAGAGAAGGGCTTTGTTAAAAGAGTGCATGCTTGGGAAATAAGGATTTCATTTGCAGAAATTTTATTTAGAGCCCCAATATGCACATTCACCTCTTGCACATTTTATATCTAGCACTGTTTATTAAAGCAGTTATGCATCAAAATATCTGATAGTTGCCACTTGGGGATCCCCAGATGCAAGGAGAGTAAGTGTGTTTATGCAAGACATTACACACATAAAGGAGATGTGCCAAGCACATTTTCAGGCTCAGCTAAAGGACACTCTGGTCTCTTCAAAGAAAAACAGCTACTAGGATGCTGCCACTACAGAAAGTGCCACAGTTTGAGGCACTTTTGAAGCTTACCTAGCAACATTGACAGGGGCTAGGTCATCTAGGGCAAATTGTATGTTCCTGAGAAGAAACAGTAAGACTGGTTCTTCTGCACAGGATTTGCTGTACTGGCAGGTATATGAAAGAGGGAAACAAAACCAAAAAAAACCCAAACACCAGAACTGCCAGAATTTTGCTTCTCAATCTAAGCTAACAGGCTTTGTCTTCTAGAGGTGAAAAATTGGCCAGTATAGAACTTTAGTCAATTATGAGGGAAATAACATGTGTGTAAAGGCAAATCAGTCCAAAGTATCTATTTCCCCAGGTAAGTGGTGACTTTTCTTGTGTCGTTTGGACAGCAAACAGAAAACATAAGTGTCTGGGAAAGGCAGTGAGAGAAGTATCTACGCTGAAATTGTGCATACTACTGAAGTTAGTTTAGTACTCCTCCAAATCAGTACTTACAGGCAGTGTGCTGAAGGAAAAAAATTCCAGAGCAGAATGTTGTGGAAGTTTAAATTAAATCCAATACTGTAGAATAACTTGGAAACTTCCCAATTAGCTTTTTTCTAATGAGCAGAAGTGATGCATGTACCTTCAAGTTAGTGGACTGGTCCACTGTGTGCTGTGGCTCTTGTCTGCAGAACAATATAAAGAAACAATCATTCCAGTGAGCTTTGCACTGCAGCCTCTGGGAGGAAATACTGCAGCTCAGAAATGCAGCCCAGAAACTTCTGATTTGGTACACTTCAAATACAAACTATCCTTTCAGAACAAAGCAACATTAACTTGACAAGCTGAAGTTTGACAGCCAGCCTTTTGAACCCCCTCTGGTATGACCTGCTTTAGTTGGGTAGTAAGTATCATGGAGTACCTAAATAAGATAACAAGCTGTCACTCTTATCTCACAGACTGGAATGTTTTCCTTCAACTTGAAGTTCGCAAGCTGAAATCAGGTGGCAATGTTATTGTAGCTGAAGGAGTAAAAGGTATTTCTGCAGCTTTCAAATACAGTCCTGCTCTGAAGAACCCCTCAATGACACTCTTCATTTCCCTTAACACAAAGTAGAGATACATTTCTAGTTTCCAGCTCTATAAACATTCAAGATCCAAAAAGCTCATATGGCTTTGTGTTCCCTTTGTTAAATATACAGGTTTTGCAATTTTAGCTTTAATTACTTGTGTGGGGTCATTACCACAATGCAAGTGTCCTGAAGCTTCAGCTCATTTTATCTTTCCCATTTTTTGCATGCAGGATGCAAGGTTGCCCTCAGTTTCTGATAGACCTTTTACAAATGCAGGCTTCTGATCCTTACTGAGAATAGAGGTAGTTGCTGTACTTGTCAGTGAAGTTCTGCTTCTCTTAGTGAGCAGAGCTACAGCCACCTGAGTAGGGTAAACACATCAGTATTCACTGTTTTGAAACATGAATAAATACTGAATAGCACTTCTCTGCCTGTTCCCCCAAGGGATCCAACCCTATCAGCATACCCAGATCGTGCTACTTGTGCCAAACACAGCAATCGCTGGTTGTTTCCAGTCAAAATATGTGCAGAAGAGCGTGAAGTGATGGTACACCATTCCTCCACCGTGTAGATGAGGATGGTTGAAGACTGACTCAAAACAAGAGATACTAAAGGGGATGTGCCCCTCAGCAGCTTGGAGAAAGCTTTAGAACATGCTTGGCCAGAGAGTTTCATGACCATATAGCTGTCCCATCATTGGGACAACCTGACCACTTTTCAGTCCTTTTAACAGAGATTGGCACCCAGGGAAGATTGTCACACTGTGGATCTATGGAGAAGTGACTCATGTGCCACCTGGGAAAACTGGATGGTTGGGATCGATTAGGTAAAAATCAGAGAGGAAAACACTCAAAACTTTTTTGGCTTTTGCTGTATGACTCAGAGCACATGTGGTGATCTGTGCAGTATAAACGAGGTGATGCTACCCCCTTCAGTGTATCTCAATCTGTCATGTGAGCACCTTATTGAATCAGAGGTCCACAGGACATTTCCACAAACTATAACCTTACAGCCTTGGTAGGTTTATACATCTGTAATTGACTGCAAGTAATCCATTCTGCTCACACAAGAGAGGAGTCCAGGAGAACTCTGTTTCACCAGTGCTGTAAAGAGCAAAACCTTGTTTTTTAGATTACTATGTTGGATATTGTATGTAAGACTTTAGCTGGTTTTACCATTGCCACAGATACTGCAATCTGTCTTTACATCCTTGAGTTAATCCCATTTTACTGTTCAGGAACTTGAGGCAGAGAAAGACATGCCAGAACTGTTAAAAGGGCTGAGGTGGCAGTCTAATACCCCACCTAGGGCTCTCTTTCCTGGGTAAGGCAAGCAGGCAATGAGCAGCCTGGACTGATGATACTTTTACACTGAATCAGTGGATGATACAGGTGGAAAGAGATCATCTCATACAGCCACTGTTCAAAACCATCCCAAATAGATCAGGTTGCTCAGGAACTTGGGGAGCTCTGAACATCTCAAAGACATTCAGATTTCCCAGCCCCACAGGACCCAATGTTAACCATCCTCGTGATGAAAACGCTTTCCCTAACATGTAATCAGGCTTTGCCCTGTTGAAACTTGCCTGTTGCCTCTTGCAATGTCAATGTGTGCCTTTGAGAAGATCCTGGCTCTGTCTTCTCTACACCCTTCCCTTAGGTAGCTGTGGGCTGCAATGATACATCCCCACACACCCTAAGCCTTCTCTTCTTTAGGCTGGACAACCCCAACTCTCTCAACCTCTCCTGCATCATGTACTCCAGCTCCTTAACCATCTTGGTATAGTAGACCGGGCTCCAGTATGTCTGTCGCTGGTTTGTGGCTCCCCAGTACGCAGGTACTTCACTTTCGCAATCCCAGAATACAGGGGGATAATTACTGCCCTGGATCTGCAAACCCAGCCCAGTGTAGGGTTGTCCTCCTCTGCTGCAGGGGTGTACTGCTGAGTCTCCTACAACTTGTTGTCCACCAAGACCCCCAGGTCTTTTTTCTGAAGTTGGTTTCCAGCTAGCTGGTACCCAGCAAGGTCATTCCCTCCCAGGGGCAAGAATTTGCATACTTGCTTTCAAGGCCTGTCCTTCCTTCTTTCCTGGTCTGAAATAGGCGTAGGTAGTGAATGTTGCACCATTTTAGAGTTTATTTTTACTTTTTAAAGAAAGCTAATGAATTGTGTAACTTAGCAAAGACCACAGGTTGGTAAGCTGGACAACTTGCAGGCATGGCCATGTGCTCATAGCAGAGCAGTGTGTTAGAACAGAGGGTTAGTAGCAGCATTTATCTATGTGGCCACCTAACTGATTTTTGCTGAATATTCTCTGACATGCTTAATTGTCTTCACTCACTGTAAAGAGATATCTGAAAAACTAATCCCACCACCGAGGGGGATTGAGCCCATCTGATCTCAGGCACCCTGACTGAGCTATCTGCATTTTTTTCAGGCATATCTAGAAGCGCAAGGGTTACAGTGAAGGGTACCATTTAAATTTAAGTTACTTCTTCTTTTTACCAAGGGAAA
>NW_010126420.1:0-1074 GCF_000699245.1 Pterocles gutturalis
CCTGGAAAGAGAGCTGACCCGGAGCAAGAGAGCGAGCTTCCAGATAAACCCTCACCTCTCCCCTGGCCACACCAGGCATGGGATGGAACAGACCACTGGCCAGTTTGGGTCTCAGTCCTAACCCTGAGGTCCAATCCTGGGCTGGTCACTGGGGCTGTGCTCCCTCCCAGCTCCTCCTGCCCCTGCAGACACGGGCACAGCAGAGAAGCTGGAAAGTCCTTGAGTGTCCTGGCAGCAGCTCTGCCCATCGGTGTGTGATCAGCTTCTCCTCAGCACAAACCCCAACAGCCTCACACTGCTGCTGGGGAGAAGTTAACCCTGTCCCAGCTGACGCCAGGATGCCCGGATCAGCACAGCCAAGCACCTAAACCCACGGAGGTGCAGGAGCAGCGGAGCTATGTACCGGCAGGAACATGCTGGCTGTTGTGTATAAGAGGGAAAGAACCAGCCCCAGAAGCAGCTGGCTTTATTTTACATTTAATTTCCAAAACAAACAGGACTCACCAGGAGGATATTTGCCAAAACAAGAATAAAATTCGAGAGGTTCCTAAAACTTCCCTGCGTGATTAAGAAAAGGGAGGACAGCGGGGCTGGAGCCCTGCTCTAGGATCTCGTTTAATGGTGGTTATTCAATCGTGTTGATCAGGATCTCTGAGACAAAACACACCAAAATAAATTCCTTGAGAACTATTTTAGAAGAGTGCACGTTTTCCTGAGGTGGCCAGTTGGAGATAAAGAAGTATAAAATGTTCCCAAAGCATCTATTTTTTTTTCTTCCTTTTTTTTTTTTTTTCAAACAATCTAAATAGTAGACTTTTTCTGCCTTTACTGGGTCAGATCCCAGCCGCAGAAGAACGCAATTGGAAGCAATCAGGCCAATTTCTGCCTTGGCGAGAGCAGTGCCTGTTCCCTCTTTTTGGCACTGTTTGAGGGCTGCGTTTTATCTAACCCTTCCACAAGGAATTTGGTTTTAATTATACTTTACTGAACTCCTAACAGCTGTAAAATTTTGAGTTTTTAAGGGAAGGCTCCTGCCTTCCACTGTCTGAGCACATTTCTAAAATCAAAACCGTT
>NW_010126420.1:1087-1352 GCF_000699245.1 Pterocles gutturalis
GTGCAGCATCCTGGCGGTCCGGGCGAGTAAAGCCATGGCCAGTACCTGGCTGTGCCTTTCCTTGGGATTGACCAACGTCAGCACAGTCAGAACTGGGGGGCTCAGAACAAAGCAGCTTGTGCAGGGAGGCTCAGCCCAGTGTGATGCTCTTTGCACTTTTTATCGGGTCCTGTCTCAGGTGTCCTGTGTTTTTCCAGCCCACCTGGGTTGAATCCCAAGTGCAAACACAGGCTGGGGGGGAACGGATTGAGAGCAGCCCTGAGGA
>NW_010126421.1:0-478 GCF_000699245.1 Pterocles gutturalis
CCAGGACACCGGAGACAGGATACCCGGGAAAGCCCGGACCGGGACCCCGGGACCGGGACTGGGACCCTAGAGAGAGCCCAGGCGGGACCCCGGGACCGTGACACCCGGGACCAGGACACCGGAGACAGGATAACCGGGAGAGCCCGGCCCGGGACCCCGGGACCAGGACCAGGACCCTGGATAGAGCCCAAGGGGGACCCCGGGACCGGGACACCCGGGACCAGGACACCGGAGACAGGATACCCGGGAAAGCCCGGACCGGGACCCCGGGACCGGGACTGGGACCCTAGAGAGAGCCCAGGCGGGACCCCGGGACCGTGACACCCGGGACCAGGACACCGGAGACAGGATAACCGGGAGAGCCCGGTCTGGAACCGAGACACCGGAATCGGGACAGGGACACCGGGGAGAGCCCGGCGGGGACACTGGGGAGGGGTCACCAGGACCGGGACACCGGGGATGGGACACTGGGGAGAGC
>NW_010126422.1:0-2014 GCF_000699245.1 Pterocles gutturalis
CAATAACAGGGGTCGCCGCCCCCCGGCATGGCACATCCCAGGGCATGGCCAGCCATGGGGGGATGCCCCAGCTTGCAGGTCCCTGAAGGGATCATCTTCCCGGCTCGTCTCCGGCCAGACATCCGGGCTGGCTCCCCGGCCGCGGCTCTGGTTTGCCTCTTGCAGCTGGGAAATCCCATTAAAAGCCAGTGCTGAGGTTGCGTAATTCATCTCCTGGTCCCCGGAGCTCCAGGCAGCGGGGTGATGGAACTGTGCTGTGTGCCTTCATCCTCCTCCTCCTCCTCCTTTTTCCCATAACACAGCCGGTCTGGAGCTGGCCGGCCCTTGGCTTTCCCACAGCTCCCAGTTTCCTCCTCCTGTTGGGTTGACTGGGGTGACTGGGTGCCCCAGGGCTGCCCGAGGGGGCTGGCCCCCAGCATTGGGGTCCTCTCCTTGCTCCCCTCTTCTTCCTCACGCCTTTGCTTCAGCTTTCCCCATTGTGCCCAGTCCCCCGTCCCTCCAGTTGGCACTGGAGTTTGCTGGGACACCCCAAATCCTGCAGCCTGGGGAGGACTCAGGGTCCTCGGGGGTGCAGAGGGGTCCCCATGCTTCTCTGCCTGGGGGATGCTGGGGGAAGAGCTGGGGGGAGACCCCAGGATGGGGATGGCTGTGGCATCCCTTCCTTCTGTGAGGTGCTTGGGGTCAGGAGCCACCCGGGGTGGGGACATCCCTGTCCCTGGGGGATGCTTGGGGTCAGAACCCCCTAAGATGGGGACATCTGTGTCCCCATGGGATGCTTGGGGTTGGGACCCACCCTAGGATAGGTATGTCCATGTCCCTGGGGGATGTTAAGGGTCAGGACCCCTTGGGATGAGGACATCCATGCCCTCCCTCTCCCTGGGGATGGAGATTCTCTGATGTCTATTAAGGGTTGTGCCCTGCTGCCGCCTTGCTCCTCTCCCTCCTCCCCTGTCCCTCCCAGGAGCTGGATGTTGGGGGCTTTGCCCCACCAATGCCACCAGCCTGGAGGGACCAGGAGCTGCGCTGGGAGGATTTGCTCTAAAGCCGGCACGGAATCCCAGCCAGGCTGGGAACATTTGTTCCCAATTAGGCCGGGGGATGCTCCTTGCTGAGCAGGCACTTGTGCTTCCCTCAGCCCCGAGCCTTTCGCCACAAAAGTGCCGTGTGCAGGATGTGACCTCATGGGTCGGGTACGGGGGCGGGGGGGACAGAGGCTGGGGCAGCCCGTGGCTTTCACCCCTGTCCATCCTGGCGTCTGTCCCAGTGTCTGTCCTGGCATCCGTCCCAGTGGCCATCCCAGCTTCCGTCCTGGCGTCCATCCCGTGTCCATCCCAGTGGCCATCCCAGTATCCATCCAGTGTCCATCCTGGTGTCGGTCCCGGCATCCATCCTGGCGCCCATCCCGGCGTCCATCCCGGCATCTGTCCTGACATCCATCCCAGTGTCCGTCCCAGTGTCCATCCCAGTGCCCGCCCCGCCGTCCATCCCGGCCCTGCGCCGCGCTGCGGCCACCTTGCGGGCAGAGCATTGCGGCGTGCATCACCCACCGGACCACGCCGCTAACGAGCCCATCTCTGCCACCCGTAATTATTTCCCAGGGCGACGAATGATTAATTCTGCTCAGGAGCTGCGGCTTTCTGCAAACTCACCCGAGCAATTATCTGGCAGAGTCTGCACTGCCCCCCCGGGCAGAGGATGCTCAACGCCGGAGAAAGTTTGAGCAAAATCTGGTTCGAAAAACCCTGACGCCGGCTCATGGGGGCGGCTAATCTCCTGGCGGGGCTCAGCACCCTCCACCCACGCCCCTGCTGCACACGGTCCTGACACGTCCCCCCAGGAGCAATCCACAAGCCATCAAGCCTAAAGAACCATTAATTTTCCCACCCCCCCCATGCCACAGCTGTAGGTGGGTAAACTGAGGCACGGTGGGTGCTCTCTGCGGGACCGAGCTCTGCTGCGAGTCCCAGGCTGGGACATCGATTCTGGCAGCTCCCACCACCCCTTCGGGTCTGGT
>NW_010126423.1:0-563 GCF_000699245.1 Pterocles gutturalis
TAATGATAACGCCGAAGGATCCTCTTGCCGCCGGCACCCTGGGGAGACTGATCATCTGCTGGCCAGGGAGGGGGGGATTTAAACTCAGGGGACTGAAAAGAGTTGGTAAGAAAGAAAGAAAAAAAATCTGCTGAATGAAAAGGTGAATCGTGCTCTTGGGTTTGGTCCCTTTGCTTTTTGCCCCCATGGCATTAGGAGGCGGGTGCAGAGGTTGTGCCCTATCTACAGCGCTTTGCATCAGGAAAAGCATAGGCCCATCTTTCCCTCTCCCCACCTCCCTCCCCCCCCCAAAAAAAAGGAAAAAGAACCCCTCTTTATTTGGCAGCTCCTACATGAATCAAGAACTTCACAGTTATTTAACACCTGGTTACAGCTTTTGCAGCAGAACCGATGATGCTCCACGCTCCGTGCCCGCTTGGCATCAATGATGCTCCACGCTCCGCGCCCGCTTGGCATTGCAGGATCTCACCCTTCCCGCAGGCGGGGACGAGCTTTATCTGTTTCTCCCCCACCAGGCAGGGATTTAAGGCAGGAGGTGCTTTGCGGGGTTTCCCCTGCCTCCA
>NW_010126423.1:589-864 GCF_000699245.1 Pterocles gutturalis
CCAACCCCCCCCCAACCCCCCCCCCCCGCCCCGTCCGCCTGCCACTGTGGTCAGGTGGGAACCGACTCCAGTCCTTCAACCCCAAGAGTTAATCAAAGTGCTTTGAATATGCAAATGCTGAGTATTGTTTATCATCGCCTAGAGCTGATACAGCAGTTTTCCTGCTCAAAGCCCCGTTCAGATGGTAGCTCATGAAAATTCACAGCAGCCTGGCAAATAGGTGATGGGTATTGCTGCCCCCCGGCTTCCAAAGGAGCAACCGGAGGAAGAGCCAT
>NW_010126423.1:995-1218 GCF_000699245.1 Pterocles gutturalis
CATTTGTCCCTTGTGGCCCAGCCTCCAGACGGCGTTTGGTAATGCAGCCGGTGGTGGCTGGGTGTGACGCTGGCTTAAATATACACACTGCAGGCTCCGGGCAGATAAATCTGCGCAGGGAAAACGCAATTTTCCATGAGGCTCTTCTGCAAGGCCTCCAGCAACAAGCACTCTATAAATTAATGAAACAACGCGCTTGACCAGGAACGTATAGCGTATGCAG
>NW_010126424.1:0-2990 GCF_000699245.1 Pterocles gutturalis
GAACTGGTCTGCTGCGATTAGCAAGTCTGAAGCGTTGTCAGCTGTGACCGGTACTGTCCTGGTTTAGGTGTAGTCGATAATGAGCTTCATCATTTCAGGTGAAATGCCGGGGATTTTATATACTGTCTTCTCTGCATTGTTCCAGCTGAACAAAGCCCTGAAGAAACAAAGTGCCGCTTGGGGAAAAACAGGTCTAAACAGCTCTGCTGCGTTACACCCTGGCCCCACAGACACCCCATCGCCTGTGCCTTCTTCCCTGGGCAGGTGTTTGGGCACTTGCAGGAGCCATGCTGGGAGGCCGTGTAGGTTATTAATTAATGTTTTACTAGCTGCTTGTTTTAAAAAGGCATTACGGCCTCCAGCTGCAGTCAGAGAGCAACAGGGCGAGTGGCCGACGTGCTTCAACAGGAATCCCAGGGAATGATGGTGCAGTGTGGGGAAGGAAAACCTCCCTCCCGATGGTGGGTGAGCCGGACCGGCCGCAGTCCCAGCCCTGTGCCGCATCTGGGGGCTCGGCAGACACTGCCTCCAGAGCTGCTGATTAATTCTGGTGTCCAGGCAGGTGCCAGGACTATGGGTAACTGCCAGGGGAGAGTTTTTGTGCCGATGAAAATGCTGGAGATACACGAAGACAATGTGACACCGTCTAGGAAATACTGTTTGTCCCCATCCCGTCTTGTTTCAAGCACTGACCTGAAATACAGACTGCAGGCGCATAGGACATTCTTGTGAACGTTGAATTTAACTCCATCCACGCTTATGACTGCATCGCAGTCTCCCTTCAAGGCGCATCTCATTGAAGACGGCGCAGGCCATAGCACTCATCTTCCTCTCCATGGCTGAGGATGAATATCCAGCGGGCACCAAGCTGTAACTCTTTAATGCTGTTTATCCTGGGTATAAAGCTTCCCGAATGTGTCACCGGCTGCTTCTGAAGTGCCCTTGTACGAGCTCAGGCAGGAGGGTGGAGGGAAAAAACCCACAAATCCTCTGTTGCTGCCGTACCTGCTGCTAAGTGGGAGCAATGGAAGGTGCCGGCAGGGCCAGGGGCTGAGGCGAGGAGGGCGGGGAGACAGGGAGCCCCGTCCTGGCTCCTGGCTGGGGTCACTCGTGGCCAGGTGCTTTCCCTCCACGCTTTGTCATGTCTGTAGGTGACACGGGTGCCAAGGAGCACCTCTGGGGAGGGTTCTCAGCATAGCTTGGAAAACACTTTGGACTTTCTCATGTTGCTGTTGCTGTGCATCTTTTTTAAATTAAATGGGTGTTGTGGTAACACTGGTGGAGGTGTGATGGCAAAAAGACAGTCCTTGTTGTGGACTTTTTTTTTTCTTTTTTCAAGCTTTTTCTCTCCTGGCTTGGAGCGTGTTCCCTGTACCTTTTTCTCTCTGCTCCTCAGTCCTTCTCCCTCATCTTCTTTTTCTCTTTCTGCCATCCCTCTCTTTTTCTCTGTGACCCTCTGTGCTGTTCCCTTAACATTCTTTCTCCAGTTCTCTGGTGTCTGACTTTTCCGCCCTCTCTTTGTCTCTCCATCTGTCCCGCTCTCTGTCCCTGTTTTCTCTCATGCTCTCTGTCATTCTCTCTGTTGCTCTCGTAGCTCTCTGTCCCAGCATCCTGCTCCCTGTCCCTCTCTCTTCTGGTATTTTTTCTGTCCAGCTCCCTGTCCCTGTTTTTTAATTCCTCCCTCTTCTTCGTGCACCCACTGCTGCTAGTCCCTGCAATCTCCATCTCTCTCTCTCTGTCTCCCTGTCCCTAGTTTTTAATTCCTCCCTCTGCCCCCTGTAGCCTGTCTGGATTTTTTCCTGGGGCTTGCCTCTCTGGCTCCCTCTCTCCTTGTTTTAATTCCACGTTCTCTGTCCTGTAGCCCCACGCTGTTTGTCAGTCTGTCTCCATCTCTCTTTCCGACTCCCTGACACTATTTTTTATTTCCTCCCTGTCTGCCTTGTAGCCCATTGCTGTTTGTTTTTAATTTCTCCATGTCTCTCTGTCCGTCTCCCAGACCCTGTTCTTTAATTCTTCCCTGGAGCCTGCTGCTATATTTTTACATTCTACTTCATGTTCTGTCTGGTCCGCTGTCCTTACATATCAACTCCTCCCTCGCTTCCCGGTGGCCTGTTGCTTTTCTGCATTTCATTTCCAACTCTCTCTCTGTTTGTCTCCCTGTCCCTGGTTTTTGAATTCCTCCCTCTCTGCCCTGTTGCCCATGTAATCTGTTGCCATTCTTGGTCTCTTTCTGGCCAGCCCTCTGTCCCTGTTCATTCATTCCTCCGTCTCCACCCTGTAGTGTGAATAAACATCTATTTCCAAGTGGTACCCATAGCATTGAGTGGAAAAAATTAGTCCACCTATAATCTGTCAAAATGACATCTTGTACTCAGCATGGATATCAGTAGTATCATTTAAAAAAAAAAATAATAGTTTCTAGTGGCAAAGGATGGAATAATGCTTGGGACCAGTAGACAAAACTGAGAAATTTATGATCATAGTGATTGCATTTGAGTGCAATCTTTAAACTTTCTCCCTTTCCCTCAGCATTCAATATTTCTTTATTTACCTGCAAGTATTTGCTAAGCAAAATGAGTTTTGCTGTTGCTGCTATCTCAGCACTAGCTAGAAGTCTCAGAGCAGGATGACTTCGTAAGAAGAAACATCCTTGCTAAGAGGCAGGACTCATGAGTGGAGGTGTAGTTGTGTGCCAGTGCACTTAAGTGCTCTTAGCAGAAAAACTTGTCTTAAACCACCAAGCTGGAACAGATACAACACAGAGCCTATCTGTAGATTTTTCTGCCAAGTCTGGAATGTTTGTTTGCTGTGCTTTTGTGCTTAGCAATGAGTTTCCATTCTGTCCAGTATTGTCATGTGTCTATGAGGAAAATTTCAGTCATCTGCAGACAATTCTCTAAAAATAGTTTTATTTTCCTCTTCACAGTTTTACACATTTTCTGAAATGTGTAAGGCACATTTCAGGCCAGCAAGGCGAGGTGGGGGAGTTG
>NW_010126425.1:0-834 GCF_000699245.1 Pterocles gutturalis
CGGGTGGGGGACCTGGAGGACCAGCTGAGCGTGCGCTGGAGCTCCCCGCCGGCGCTCAAGGATTTCCTCTTCCAAGCCAAGTACCAGATCCAGTACCGCGTGGAGGACAGCTCGGAGTGGAAGGTGGGGCGGCATCGCCTGCCGGCGCCCAACTGGGACGGGGTGGGATGCCCAACTGGGATGGTGTCGGATGCCCAACTGGGATGGGGTGGGATGCCCGACTGGGACAGTGTTGGATGGCCAACTGGGATGGGGCGGGATGCCGAACTGGGATGGGGTGCGATGCCCAAATGGGATGGGGCACGATGCCCAACTGGGACGGTGTCAGATGCCCAACTGGGATGGGGTGGGATGCCCAACTGGGACAGTGTCGGATGCCCAACTGGGCCGGGGCCGCATGCCCAACTGGGACGGTGTCAGATGCCCAACTGGGATGGTGTGGGATGCCCAACTGGGACAGTGTTGGATGCCCAACTGGGATGGGGCGGGATGCCCAACTTGGATGGGGCGGGATGCCCAAATGGGATGGGGCGGGATGCCCAACTGGGACAGTGTCGGATGCCCAACTGGGATGGGGTGCGATGCCCAACGGGGACAGTGTCAGATGCCCAACTGGGACGGTGTCACATGCCCAACTGGGACGGTGCAGGATGCCCAATGGTGCCGGCGCTGCCCTCTCCTCCCTCCCCAGGTGGTGGATGATGTGGGCAACCAGACGTCCTGCCGCTTGGCTGGCCTCCGTCCCGGCACCGTCTACTTCGTCCAGGTTCGCTGTAATCCCTTCGGCATCTACGGCTCCAAAAAAGCCGGAATCTGGAGCGACTGGAGCAACCC
>NW_010126425.1:1259-1482 GCF_000699245.1 Pterocles gutturalis
GAAGAAACACGCCTACGGCTGCTCCAACCTCGGCATCAAGCTCTACGACCAGTGGCGCGTGTGGCTGCAGAAATCGCACAAAACACGCAACCAGGTAGGTAAGGAGCCTTTCGCACTTCTTCCCTTCATCCCCCCCCACCCCTGGGATGCTGGGGGGGGCGGGATACGGGATGATACGGACCCCGGGGGGTGCGCGGCCGGCGGCGGCGACGCGGGGCTCTGC
>NW_010126426.1:0-29794 GCF_000699245.1 Pterocles gutturalis
CCGAGCCAAGGGCTAACCCACCACAGGGATACTGTGCTTCTCCTACAAAGGGGAGAAGGTAAGTTTTTTCTCTCTACAATTTTTACATTTCTTTTTACAGAGCCTAAAGAAAAGCTTTACTTTTTATTGAAGTAATATTTTAAAGAGTTGATTCAGATTAGCAGATGTAGAAATTCAAAGCAAATATGTAGGTCCACATGAAATGTGAACATTAAACAGATTTATAGTCAGCTGCTTTCATCAGATTTGTGTTTACTGTGGTGAGGTAACATTTTCCACAATTGTTCCTCTGCTTTTTTCAGTTTTAAGGGAATACTCTTCGTGTTAACTAAGACATAATAAGTCTTCTGAGGTGCTAAATACTTGTCTTTCTACTAGCTTGGCGTTTTCCTCACAAATATTCAGATCTTGTGCATCCCAGTCATCCTGCCTGGTCTCGTCAAGACTGGGTATCTAGACTTATCTGAACTGTGCTGTAAATCATACTAACCCATGTTATGATCAGCTTCAAGCAAAACGGTTGGTATTTCTGAATGAAGCATAATACAGAATAAACAGAAAGATATTATGAGATGGTCTATATTAACCAGTGTTGTGGTGCTGTGGTGTGGTTTTATTTTGGTTTTTTGGTAGCAGGGGAGAAGCTACAATGATGGCCCCTGCTAGCAGCCTCTGGAAGTTTCCCCAGCTCCAGGCTGGACCCACCTCTGGCCAGGGCCGAGCCAGTCAGTACCTCTGTGCATGACATACTGAAGTGGGGGCACAGCACAGGGAGCAGCAGCATGGCCGTGGGCAGGGCCTGGCCTGGCGTGGCCAGTCTGTCCGTCCATCAAGCTGCCTGCCCAGCTGACCCTGCACAGACCCCACCCAAGAGCCAGGAGTTTCCCAAGAGCCAGTGGAAGAACCTGCAGCAGAGAGAGGAGCGGGGTGTGAGAGAGAGACAGCTACACAGACATGAAGGTCAGTGAAGAGAAAGGATCAGGAGGAGGTACTGGAGCAGAGATTCCCCTGCAGCCTGTGGTGAAGAGCATGGTGACACACATTGTTCCTGTGCAGCCCATGAAGAGCAGAGCTCACCTGCAGCTCATGGAGATATAACAGTGGAGCAGATCGTGCCCTGTAACCTGTGGAGGACCCCACGCTGGAAGAGGTGGCTGTGACTCCATGGCAAGGACACCGGCTGGACCGGGTGGTCTGCAGCCCCATGGGAAGGACTCACATTGAAGCAGTTTGTGAAGGACTCTCCCGTGAGAGGGACCCCACGCTGGAGCCGGGCAGACTGTAAGGAGCCCTCCCCTGAGGAGGAACAAGCTGCAGAGACAACACGCTATGGACTGACCACAACCCCCATCCCCTGCCCCCCTGAGAAGGGAGAGAAGTCAGGAACAAAGCCTTTGGGCCTGGGAAGGAGTGGGGGAGAGGTGCCTTTTAAAGATGTAGTTCTCTTCCTCATTATCTTGTTCTGTGTTTGCTTGTTAACAAATTAAATTGGTTTTGTGTTTTCCCATGTCGAGTCCATTAAGTGGTGAGTGAACCCTCTCTGTTCTTGCCTCAGCCCTTGAAGTTTTTACCTTTTTGTTCCTCTGATTCTCCTCCCCATCCCACTGGAGGGGAGGAGGGAGCGAGAGGATGCATGGTGGCCTTAAACCACAACAACCAGGAACAAACATGCAGTGCTTTCTGGTTTGTTTTGGTGTGCCTATATAAATTCCCCTGTAGCCAGAGGAGATTTGGGGTAGATATGGTACTAAAGAGTTTATTAGTATGTGGAGGAGAGGGGCCAGCCTCGTACAGATCCCATCAACACAGTACTAGGACACAGTTAACATTATTCAGGCAGTAGACACAGTGCCATCAAGAGAGAGTGAGAAAAGCAAACCAAGAGCCTGTGACAAGTCAAGAGCTCTGAGACAAGTATCTTCTGTAAGCAGAGGCCTTTAATGAAGTGCTTTGTTATTTGACAATTTTTGTAGCCGTAACTGAGGCTGACTCAGATTGACAGGATGCCCCTGTGCTCTGTGCTTTCAGGAGGACTCCGCTCAAGTGCAGATGTCATTGTGCCATAAAGGTGGCTTTTAAGGTTGTCAAAGTACCCTAAAGGCTTAGGTTTTTAGGAAATTTGTATATATTCTGTAGTTATTATTTTTCTATTTGGTAGTTAATGAAGAGTGAAAACCTCTTGGAATATTGTGGTTGCTGCAATCTCCTGTTCCAGGCTGAGTGGCTGATTATCTTGTCCCTGAAACATTGTGGTAATTTTCAGTGCTCTCTAGCTACTGCACAGTAGTCTGACCCTAAGTGTATTAAAAAAAAAAAAAAAAAAAAGTGTAAAAAAATGTTTCTGTGTCCATACTACATTAAAATATGCAAGAAAAAACGTCTTCTCTGGATACCAGAAAAAATAGGTATGTACTAACTTTGCTTTGGGCATGTTTTTAGAGGCCATATTGGAGACCGAATATTACATTCCTTTCTCTGTAAATATAAAATGCTAAAATGCTGTAATATCCAGTATAATCCCCCAAGCTATAAATCACTATGCTTATGTGCCTTCAGGCCTACAGCTAAGTGTCTAAGCTTTTTGCAATGTCTAAAATCTCACTAATGCTAACATTGGTCATCTAGAGCTACGCTGACTGGGAAAATAAAAGAAAACAAATATTTAAAAATGCCTTGGCCTTTATGGTCCTGAGCCTTCATATTTGCAGTTTCACTCTTAACATAACACATATTCAGGCTAAGACTACTGAAGCTAAGAACACTACTGAAACCACTTGAACAGTACTATAGCTCACAAAATACCTTACATGTTTATTAACAGAGGTAGGCTTCTGCAGTCATTATACAGCTGTGTGCACACATGTTTTTAAGCTGCCTGTAAAGGTCAGTTGAGTTAGACAAGATGATCATTGTAGGTCCTCTCCAACTGAATTTAAAATCCCCATAAAAGAAAAAACAAACATAAAAAACTAGTTGCCTCTAATCTGAAGACCTGAGCGCTATGTGTCTGTGAGTCCTGTGTCCATGAGTAGGTATGTTATTCCACCAAAGCCTCCTTTTTGACTAGAAGAAACTTTTTAGCGAGTGTACTCTTCTACTTCTCTCCTCATAAAAGGTTCTTTCTTCACTCTCGAAGGATACTTCTTCATTTATATCTAATCACTGTACCAGGAAATTTCATTTATCTCTCATTCTCCTAAATGTACAATTTACAGCCATTGTATAAATATTGAGTGTGGTATTGCTCTAATGAGATCAATTAAGAATTACATATACTGTGAGCTTTAAAACTGAAAGTGGAATATATCCATCGCTTCTATCTGAGGCATATAGGTCCATGTGGACCTCCAGGGAAATTCTCTTGGCCTGATGAATGGATTTTCTTTAGCAAGATGTCAGGCGATGGCTAATATCATGGAGGCAATACTCACCAAGCCAAAAGCCCAGACTGTCTTTTGAGTTTCATGTATGAAGGCTCCTTCATATACTGAAACCGCTCACAAGCCCTTGGTTTGATTCTACTTATTTACTTTATACGTAATATAACAATATGTACTGGTTTGATAGGTGCAGAGTAAGAAAAAATGAATTAAATGTTTACAGGGATAAGTTACTGAAGGTACCAGCTACACCAGGAACATAGGCTGCTCTGACCAGAAATTAAATATTATAGGTAAGGATCATGGATATTTCTTATATTTGGGAAATAAACAAATTGGACTGTGTTCACATGACTACTTGATAATAGTTGTATAACATTGGGGGACTTTATTGTCCATAACAACTTTTCATGTCAGACCCTCTACATTTAAGTAGCAGCAGCTTCACTAATAGCAGGATCATTTGTGTTCTCCTAAATTCAAATCACACACAGTCACCTGATTGATGTTAAAAAAATTAAGAAAGTGATTTAAAAGACTGCTCAAACCTTTCAGGTGGTCTGGGTAGTGCTGCTGTTACCCCTTCTTTCAATGAGCAGGGGTGAGGGGTAACGGGTACATTGCTTTGTGGCAAAACAGTGCATTTTAAGTCCTAAGAAAAAAAGATGCAAAATCCACAATGAAATACAGGTTGGTTCCTGCCAGTCCCAACATATATAAAGATGTAAATAAAGAGAGTGAATATAAATAAGGAAAGTGGATAAAACAGGTTTTGTTATGAGGCCTCAATAAATCAGCCAAGTGGGGGATATGCAATTTCTTTGAGCTTTTTGTAAGCATGGCTGTTCTATAAATCATACTGCCTAATATGCATGGAAATATTTGTGTGAATGTGAATCGTCCTTAACTTCTAATGAGAGAAGATGTCCATCTAAGGAGCCTCTGGTGTGGTGCTTACAGTACAGTTGAACAATTTATTTCTCCACAAAATAATTTTAATAAAATGCTCCATAAACTAGAGACAACACCTATAAGCTGGGTCTTCTACAATAACTGCAAACCCTTAATGCCTGCAGAGTTGATGGGTGAGAAGCTGTTGTAAGCTGAAAAACCAGGTCAGACCACTTGCACCATGGAGATACACAAAGGAGTCAAACAGAGACCATATTAAGGAAGACCCTTTTATCCCCTGTATTCCAATGACTACTCCTCTATAGGAGCTTTGGAGGGATGACTAAACTATCTGTGCAGCTCTTGAAGTCTGTTCAACAGATATTGTCATTGCATGCACTGTGAAATCATATCTGCATCTGCACCTCATAACAGAACATGAATGGATTTCTATGTCTGTGTGGATAAATGTAGGAAGAAACAGCCTTAATTTAATGGAAGTACTAGTACTAATAATGATACTTATTATACTCTTTACACAGCAGTATTCATCTAAGATGAATAAAGGTGTAAAGATGTAAAACACTAGACAGTGCTTTACATTGATGGATAAGCATAATTTTCTATTCCTGAATTCAAGGCTTTTTCCTCTTGTTTGCCCAGCTTTGACCAACTGGAGAGCTTCTTGGGGCTGGTAGACACTTTTGCTGGAATTTTTACTGAAAATCAGGTCTTAAACTGGTTGCAGTGATTAGAGAACTCTCCTGATGACTAGAACAGCACTGTGCTTAGAGCTGAAGTCTTGAAATGGCTTCCTGAGTGCCCCAGGACAAAACACTCAACAAGAGGTATCTTACTGGAAGGTTTTTCATCCAGTTCCCTGAAAGTTTTACCTATGTGGAGACTGTAGAACTTTCCATAGAATGACTGTTGTGAAATAGCTAATCTAATCATATAGTCAACCTATTCACCAAGGAAGCTTATTGAAGTAGAGACAATTGTCACAGGCTCACTGTCCTACATGGTCCTAATGGCTCCATCAGAGGTTTTGGTACTTGATTTTATGGTATGAGAAGTTATGAAGATACTTCAGTTCGAATTGACTTGTCCCATCAAAGTTGGTCCAGATGGCAAAAACACTACCTGGCTTTGTTTGAGGTAGTCTTGGGGAGCAAACAAAACCTGATGCTCAGTTTGTGCTGGCTTACTGCATAGTTCCATTTCCAGGTGAGGATGAGCACGTCTTGCAGGCAGCTTCACTGTCAGGCTCATCAGGGCTTTCTGGCTGAACTCCATGCTGGTGTAGTCACTCAAGAGTGGTACTGTAATGGAAGTGATTCCTTCTTCTTCACTTGTAACTGCTTCTTCAGGGGTTTCGTCATTCCTTAGGCTCACGTCTCTGTTATTGCTAGGTTCTTCTGACTGGCAAGTGTCACACTTGCTGTCTTCTCCACCATTTGTAAAGACATCTAGCTTCAAAGGAGCCTTTGGCTCATGCTCTATGACATAAAGGCTGGTGGTATCATTGTCTGACAGAGCCTGAAGCAGTGACCTTGAAACAGGTTTCCAATTAGTCTGCAAGACAAAGCAAGGAGAAAGAATAATTTTAGTATCATACTTTCACAAAGTGCAGTTGGCAATTTACTGAAATAGATAACAAGAGAGCTAGGAGACAGACAGCGTGTTCCTGCCTATATAAAATGCTAACTAATCCATTTTATCTCATCTTCATTAGTTTCAGAAACATGAATGAAAATCTTGATTTCCCTAATTCAGAGGACCATCTTCTCCTCTCCCATAGTGTTTATGCAAAGTTTTTCCTACTTTTGTGTGTGCTTGGGACAAAATATAGTGGTGATAAAATGTAGGCTTCACTGTGTGCTTGCTGTTCTGAGACTCACAGCTTTCAAAAAGTTTAACAAATGTATTACTATAAAAAAAGGAGCAGCTTGAATTGAACAGCAGCTAAACAAACTTTAGCTATCAGATGCTGCTGCAGTTTGTTATTCAACTCAATGTCATGTTGTGTTCTAAGTATACCTTTGGTTACAAGTTTTTGCAAATTCAAAGTGATTAAAGGGAGAAAAGTTTGTAATGAATGCCTTTTCCGCTTAGAGTGTTCTGCTGGGTCGGCCCACTTTTTCCATAATATTTTTTAACTTACGGCCAGGCTGGTATGTTCTCCAGTATAAATATTAGCTTCCCCCCTTCCACCCCCTTCCCTTTTTTTTTGCCCTCCTCAGTTGCTCTAAATTTGTTCAGACTGTTATGATTCTTTTGCAAGAAATAATTGTGTATTGTTTTTTATTTTCTTTCTGCCTACAATTTGTGTTCTGACTTGGAAATGAGTATGCTGTTCTTTGAAATCTCAGCAATCCCACATAAAACATCCCTTTTTCTCTAGTAATGGGATGAGTAGACACCTCTGCACGGTCAGCTTTTGCCTTGTTTTAAATAAAGACCTGTGTGATATGTACCCACATTATCGTATTTGTTATGAATAGCAGCCTGAACTCTACACCTACCAGATCTAAAATAAGCTTTCTGAGCTTCTTTCTGAAAGAGGCACTAACAGGTGAAGAAAAAGAAGGGTCCTTGTAGAACCTTTTCTAAACGTGAAGAACAGGACAGATGGGGTCGCTGGCTGGCCATATTAGTCTCTACAGTTAATTTTCCTGGCCTCTGTGTGCTGGCTGAATTGTGAGTGGCTCCAGTTCCTCCTGTTGCTCTGTACCATAGAATGTATCATTGCGCAGTAAAGGATGCTCTATTTGGATTTAAAATACTAATTCTCTTGCCACCTATCATCTGGACTATGTATGCATTTCTGTCAGGAGTTGCTACATTGCTCAACTAAGCTGGTGGGGTTCAGTCTTTAAACAACATACAAGTAGATTAAATATATGGAATGTAGTAAGATTTACTCCTTGACTCTGTTTTACAGTGCTTATTTGGGGAATAATTTTCTCCACTTTTCATGAACTGTTCATAATATCAGATCACCTCTACGCAATATATCTGGTAACTGCTTTATTGTATTGTCTCCTCACACACAGCTTTTCCGGCTTTCCCCAAAACCCTTGTCTGATTATCTGTTATTTCTGTTTCTGCCATGTTATCAACATTACAGTATTACTTGAACTGACTTGGCTAATACAGGCTTTATTTTCTTTTATAGTTGCCTTGCCTCTGCAAGAACAGTTAAATGTATTTTACATAGGTATGTTTTCCTTTTAAAGTATTTGTGCCAAAATGGCACTCTTCATAAAACCTGTTTGTCCTTTCTGTAACATGTAGCCTCAATGTATTTCACCTTCACAATGGCAAATTATTCTTCGAACTTATTAGATTATTTTGGCTGGTATTTCACACTCCTTTCTTGATGAACTTCTATCCTGCAATTCAACTCCACCTAAGCTTATTATTATATTGAAACAGCTTCAGGTCTTGTGTTTTCTTTAAGGCAGAAATTCTCCAAATGCTGAACGTAACTAGATTTCCTCTTTTTTTGCCTTTGAAAAGTCTCACTTCAAACCAGTATTGAATCTGTAGAACTCCCACTTTCTACATACATGGTAGAGAAGAAGAGGATTAGGTGGAGTTATTTTTATTGGAGGGTTTAGTGAGGGACATCCGAAACCCAGTGCTGAAAACTGGAAGCTGCCTGGTGCACGTAATCAGATCAATGTCTTTCACTGAACAAAACGGTGAAACTGCAGTCTTCTAACAGCATCACTTTTGAAACTCTGACCTTCTACAGCTGTATGTTTGAGTATCTGATCCTCCTTCATACAGCATTAACTGGCTTTGGCAAAATGACTGTCTGATACTACTGCTGAGATTGACACTTCTTTATCTACATTTAGGTGGAAGAAAGGAAGAAAGCAAGCAAGGAAGTCCTGATCTGGAACATGAAAGTTCATACTTGCTCTGTTGAAGGAAGCAATGCTGATGTTCAGAAAAACATTTGATTACAGAAGCTTGTCAGGGTCTTCATAAATTTGATTGCTGGTGATTTCATTCTGTGTCCTAGATTTGAATAGTGTCTGGCTTGTAGACACCTTCCAGCTTCTGCCTGATCTTTGACTAAATAGATAAAAGTCTGCTTTGTTAAAGCTCACAAGCTGGCTTGAGAAACTAGATCTACAAGTGCCAAATTAAGTTCTGATCTGACAGAAGAATCAAATAAATTTAAAAAAGGAAAGCAGTACAAATTCCTGCTCCAAAAACATAATGGATGGCGATCCAATAATTGGCATATAAACTGAGCTGTCCTAGAGGAAGGACTTTTAGTATCAGGTGTCAGCAAAACTGGAGCAGAGTCTTGTTTAAAAAGGGAGAGGTAAGGACATGAAGGTGCAAATAAGTCCACCAATAGGCAAAAGTGAATAACGTCTCCAACAGCCTCCTTCTAACAGCAGATTTCCAGGTGCTTTCTCAGTCATGAAATTCAGGTATCCTTACCAAAGCATATGGGAAAGCCGTGGGCAAGGTTTGAACATGCTGCTGACCCTTGGTCCCTGTTGACTAGTAGGTGCTCCTCAGCCAGCTACCAGCTGACCAGACAGAGCCCCTGGATTGCCTGTGAGGCGGGTAGAGACTGAAGGGTGAGGAGCGGATTTCAGAAAGCACAATATACATGGCTTCTGTCTTGAGATTTCTGTGGAATTTGCCCCAGATGCACTACTTTGTATTTTGAGTAACTTCCACTTAATAATCAGTTCCAGTTGGTGAAAACTGACTAGATGTAAAAACTGAATTTCTCTCTTTAGACTCCATCTCTCCCCATTCAACTTTGCTTTGTTCTTTTAACAACCATACCTTTAAATACGCTCTGTAATGTTCTCAAAAAAGTCTGAGAACCTTTATTAAATTAACAAGTGTATACAGCCTCTGCCCCCCCATCCTATATATCTAATATTACCCTAGCTTTCCAACTCTTGATATTAGACAGGGTGAAGTGTGAAGAGACAACTAGCTGTCCTGGTTTCAGCTGGGACAGTTAACTTTCTTCATAGTAGCTAGTAAGAGCCTGTGTTTTGGATTTGTGCCAAGAAGGCTGATAACACACTGATGTTCATAGTTGCTGCCAGGACATTGAAGGACTTTTCAGCTTCTCTGCTGTGCCAGTGTCTGCAGGTGCAGGAGAAGCTGTGAGAGACCACAGCCCCAATTGCTAGCCTAGGATTCGACCTTAGGTATAGGACTGAGACCCAAATTAGCCAGTGGTATAATCCATATCATGCACGTCATGCCCAGTGTATAGAGGAGGCTCTGTATGGAAGTTTACACACACCCCTACCCCTTCCCCCCCCAGGTCCTTTCTCTCTCCCTCTGTTGACACTTAGTCTCTCAAACACTCAGGCTCTTTTCTCTTTTCCAGGATTGTGGTTTCAGGACTCTTCCTGCTCTGGGGTCATTAGCTGGGAACAGGCAGTGTCACTGTGTATCACTCATTTGTATATTTGCGTATATTACTATTATTATTATTATTTTATTGCAGTTTTATTGTAGTTTAGTTACTAAATAGTTCATATCTCAACCCATGAGTCTCTTATCCTTTTTCCCCCATTAATTCTCTCCCCCATCCCCAGGAGAGGAGGGAGGGTGAGCGAGGAGCTGCATGGTCATTTCCTGCTAGCCAGGTCAAACTCTGATAATAGCATTACTGATTGATCATTAGGAAGGACCTAATTTATGTGTTTTTTGACACCATCAGAAGAGTACTTGCCATATCTTGGAGTGCACTGCTGTTTCTTGGACTTGGTACACTGGGCCAGCATGATATTTTCAGCCTGTAAATAAATATTCTAAATTTATTGTTACATTAAAAGATTGACATTTCCTATGCATTTAAGTTAACTACCATTTATACATAACATTTTATTTGTATTTTCATGACCATCAAACCAAGACGTTCTACAATGACTATTAAACATAATGCCAATTAAAAACTAAAGAGCAAGCTTGGTAGTCTACACTGAAATGCTGAGTTAGTGATGATTATCATCTTTGTTTAAGGACAAAGGAGCTCTGACAGCAGCTGGTAATGTTGTCTCTTTCTATATGTTTAATCACTAGACAGTCCTAAAAATTTCCACAAAATCTCCATCTTTTTTGAGGACTCTTTGACATGTAGGAGGAAGTTTGTTTTAGTAAGTATTTGCTCCTGCACTTCTACTTAGAAGTTTACTTTCCCTCAAACAAAGAGCAAGCTATTGCTGTTTTTAGCTGCAGTGCCATGACACCAGTGGCTCGGAAGAGGCTCTGCCTGGGACCTGCGGACCAGAACAGGGGGGGACAACACGGCTCGTGCTCTTTCCTGATTGTTTTGATTTTGGATCTTTCTGGGAGCTATTACATACAGTATCTTGCTGTTTCAGTTAACATGAACTTAGATACACTTTTACTAAAAATTTACACCAGCTGCTTCTGCTGTAGGGGAAGGGGTTTGTAAGGTATGGATGACTTTGCCAGTCGAGCTGTTCAAATGGGTTTCAGCTGGCTGCTTGTCCACAGGTGTCTCATCAGAGCTCTTTCTTTCCAGCTCCTTCCTTGCAACTGGGGGCTCAGAAACAACAAAACTGGCAACAAGCTGCTATGTTTTCCAGCCTCCCTGGGCCACCCCCACCATGGACACTAACTTAGGCATTGTCCTCCCTGGCCCTTTCTGAGAGGACAGGCTGTAATGGTGGCCTGCCCATCACTCCCTGCACCCTGGGGTGCTGCTGCTGGTCCAGGCTGGGAGGGGCTAGCTGAGATTTCCCTGCAGAGGAGCGGCAGTGGGGGGGGATGGGAATTTCAAAAGGAGTTTCTGCTGAGCTGACTGATCCCATTGGCATCAGTCAACCCTGGCTGCTCATCACTGGCTCCTGTGGGAGGGGAGGAAGACTGTCTCTTGGCATTTTTGAGCTGATCACCTCCCTGTCAGCAGCTGCTCTCAGAGCATCCCTTGTGAGCTGTGGACAATGACTTAACTCCACAGGAAAAAAACTATGTGGCTGTGAGAGACTGTGGGAGGTTATGCAGCCCATCACTCTGCCTTAGTGTTAGCTTCAGCGTTGTCTGGTTTTCAAATCAAATGTAGACTTCATTAGCTGTAAGGTACTTTGCCTCTGTTTAGGCTGTGATTTGAGGTGAAGCCTCAGGCTGGATCTCCTTGCTGATCCTATGAAGACAGGTGTTTGGCTGGCTGGTGAGTCCCTTTTTACAAATCAAGCAGGAAACTGAAATGAGGAGAGTTTTAGGACACTTCATTTCAGTTACAAGTGTTCAATAGTACTACAAATTTAATTGTTACTTTGTAGTGCTACACTGGGCTTCTGTGTGCTGTTTTTTTCAGTTTCACAAAAATTCTTTCCTAAAGGGCCCAGACAATGAAGTATGATCTTATGTTTAACACAATGAAGTTTGCTCTAGGTCAAAACCTTCGTGTAGGTCTCAGAAGTTCTTGTCAAAAAGGTTGGATCAGATATGGAGCAACTTAAAATAAAATCTGAAAAGCAAAGTGCTCAGGAGACTTAACATGGATTCTGGCCTGTTTCCCAAAGGGAAGGGCAGGTGTTTAGCCTGATGGATAAGCTAGAACAAGCTACGGTATGCCGTATGGCTTTCAAGCCACAGGTTGTACTGTCTGTCTGTTCTGTCCTTCAGCAGCTGTGCTTTCAGCTTCTGAGGCTGGTGCTTTGCAAAAAGGACAAAAAGGGAGGACAGTGTTCTAGGACATCAAAACAGTAATATGAGTGGTTGCATGCAACTAGGTTTATCAGAAAGTGAATATTAGAACCCATTACTATGCAAGCCATTTTTCTTTTAGTGGTCATGGTTGCCCATAATATTGTACCTCAGATTAATTTGAGGAGGTTGTTCTTTATTACTGCAGAGGACAATCTCTCTTAAAATATGAGGACCTCTTCCATATATTACAGGCACCCTTGTTATTCTCTCTTCTTCCTACTCATCCATCCATTACTACTTGTCATTATGTGCTTAGGCACATAATTTATACAGTTAACATCCAAATGTGCTTGCAGGAAACTGCTTAGATGGCAACACCAATTTGTGTATGCTAATGGAATTAATTTTTATGTTTCAATAGAAGAGACATGATTATCAATTGGGAATGAAAGAGCAAAATAATTAAATACATGCTTTTCCCATATATATAATCTATTTTTCACTCTGAGAAATGGTCCTTGCTCTTTTCAAGGGTGTTTGAGACAGGAGGTAGTCAGATAACTGCATCAAAAGCAAACAATTGTAGATTTTTTGACAAACTATTTTAGTCAGCTTATAGTGGTTTGTAATTGCTGTCACTGTGTAAATGAGTGTTGTGTGCTTTTTGAGTTGCATTGCTTTTAGTGACAGAAAAAGGTCCAGTGCTATGAAATTCTGGGTTAAGCAAAGCAGAAGTGCTGCTAACAACTTCAGCCAATATTCCTTTCTTACCTTTTACGCACCAGAGAACAAGTGAGAGGTACAAAAACCAGAACGAACATCATGCTGAGGCAAAGGCCAGTCACAAAACCTTCAAATTCTCCTTTATCTGATGGCAAATGGAGACATTGAATCAGGCATATGGTACCAAGTATAGAAAGGCTGTATTGCCTCCACAAGAGAAATACTTCAAAGAGAAGTTGATTCAAACTTTACACATGTTCTGGGATTCCTGTAAATGAAATCCAGTTAAAACAAGACCTGGGATTTCTGTGGGGTCTGAGGCTTCCAGTTTTGTGTTTTTAGGGTATCTATGTATGTGCTGAATTCTTAAGCCCACCATCCAAAGATAAACATTTTATAATAAAAGAAGTATTCCCACTCCCCATGCTACTATGTGAACTCTAGCTTGTTTAATGGGTCAGGACCCTGATGCAGGTCTGACTTCGTAGGGAACTATTTGGTTGAAAGTGGCTTTTAATCTGTTTCACACTTTACTAGTAAGGGTTGGGGTTTTTTTTGTGAGATCCCACTGGGTCCTGGAAACACTAATATAGTTTGTGTATTTGGTAGGTGACAAAGTCCACCTGTTAGAAACATCAAGAAAATTTTTTCTGCAATCAGCCATTTGTCAACCCTTGCTGTGGACTTACATCTCCTATTGCCTATGTTAGTACCTACTTGAGACACTTTCCTCCACAACCCGCCCCCCCCCAAAGGAGATAAAGCGCTTGAAAGGTGAATGAGTTTTGACAAAATGCTCAGGCAGTGAGAGCAGTGCTGCTAACACAGGAACCCAGCAGTCTGTGATGTGAAGAGTGGGTTGGGGTTGAGGTGTTCTTACAGATAGCTAAACAAAAAGTCTCAAAATAGCACGACAAAAGTGTGGTCAGTACATGATTGTGTTGGTGATACCAGCAAACCATATCTGCAAAAAGGCCGCTTCCTTGTTCTTTTCCTACCCACCTGCCACCAAAAATTTATTTTAAAAAAATCATACAGCTACTTAATTTTGCTTAAAAAGGTATTTGAAAAGCTGTAAATTGCTTTGTTGTTAAAAAAGCCTTTTATAACAAAGAAACCTGAGATTCTTCTAATGGATTAAGTAACCTGTGAAATATTAGAGAAGGGGAAATAGTAAATATAATGTTTAAATTCAATGTACTTACTTGAATTTTTAAAAGGTTGCATTAAATTAACTCTGCATTTTTGTTATTTTTCTGAAAAATTGAATCCTATACAAATATATGTTCAGTAGGACACATGGAATAAAGTCCTGAAGAAATGATCCAGTGGAGACACTTTAATTTCTTGTGTTGACATGAAAAATGCTTTTGGTGGGGGGAAGAGAGGAGGGGGAAAAAACTCTGTTGATTTCAAGTAGGATTTTTAATTTCTTTCCTTTTTCTTTCTGCTTCACACTTTTGACTGTTCAGTTGTTTGTGCTTGTACCTCCTTCACTTAATACAAAAAAGCTGTAGTGGGGAGAAGCCATTTGCATACTTCTGTCTCTGAATTTCACAAGTTATTTTTCCTGTGGCTGATACCATCTTAGTCTGTTCTTTTCTTTTTTCTTTGAAAACTTCAGTTGAGTGAAGCTGTGGTCAAACAAAAAAAAGGGGTCTGCTGGAGTGTTAGGCTTAGTTTAACTGATGAGGTGTTAAAAATGTTTGAGAGACCATGGTTAACCAACCCTGTGTGATTACAATATATGAGACTTTATAAATACAACAGTATTGATCTTCTTAGCCTATCCAGGCACCTTTGAAACAAACAATCTTTTGCCAGTGAGCTATAGGACCTGTTACGTAAAATGTACTGAAATGATCAGAAAACAAAAGATACTTTGATTAGCTGTCACCCACAACTGAAAGACTTTTTTTTTTTTTTTTCCCCAGTTAATAGTTCAGAGGTCTAGCTGGAAACCAGTTTTATGTGATTGCTCATGAGTTTGCCAAGAGCAAAGACTACTGAACTTAACTACAAGTTAAGTTCACAGGCAGAATACTTAACTGTTGAAATCTGTGACAGGAACTGGCAAAAAATAAAGATATGTGCATATAGCTAGCATAAAAAGGTGAGAAAATGTTTCAAAGATTAGGGAACCTAGGTAAGTCTTCCCTGTAATTTAGACAATGAAATACAGGCAGAGTTGTTCTGTGATGCATAGTTTACATCTAACAGAGGAAAAAATTTGTGTGTTTGCTATCAGTAACTAAATATTGAATAATAAGTCTCGTGCATGAGTACTTTGCTTCTCCTTGAAAAGCAGGAAAGGGTAGAGAATAATGCCATATATAGTGCATAAAGCAAGGACTGATGCTGTGTAAAACAGATCCACAGTACCGTATTTTGGAGTGCTGAAAGGCTGTGAAAGAGTTGGAGGTCCTTCACCAGCAATAGTGAATCCTGAAACCTGCACAAGGTAGGTGTTTTTTTCCTTCAGTCCAGTAAGGTGGTAGGTTGTGGAAGAAGAATTGAGAGTAACAGCTGAAATGCAAGACAGGTTGGAGAAGTTGATGATTAGATGAACTCTGATGGCTGAGTCTCTGTCAGTGTTCCTGACTGAGGAAAAGGCAAAATCTCTGTGCCCTAATCCACACCTGGAGGAAGCCACTCTGTGCAGATGTTACTTGGATGGGTATAAGATTTCTCCAAAATCCTTATGCAATCCATAGGTAAAAAGGATGAGCTTTTAACACACCAAGGATGTTCAGGTGGTGAGTGCACAAGGTTTTGTATCCTGCGTGACAATAAAATACACCTAACACACTGAACAGTGGTTTTCATCTTGGCTGTAACAGTGGACGTAAGGACTGTATCACATGCTTAACCCTTGCTACAATAATCCACAGTTATTCACCTCCATTAATTCCAATGCTATTGCTCATCATTCAGTACAGAAAAAGGGTTGTGCCTTCTGCTTCACCTACTTCATAGGGATTTCAGTGCAACCTTTCTTTTCTGATGGTGCAGTGACTTTTCCCCTGGCCAGAATAATGCAGCATATGATGCTATGTTCTGCCTTCAGCTGCACAGAAATTACATTTCAAGTTTGCCACTATGAATTTAAGATCTTCACAGAACTGGAAATGGTGCTGTAGCTTATAGGCTTCCTTCCCCCAAATTATCCAATAAAATTATACTTCCTGCGTGGAAAACATTACAATCGGATGTTGTGTCACTGTTGTATTGACTGATTAAGGCAGAGGGGAAGAAAAAGTTCAATCCTGGACACTCCCCTTCTGTCTCCTCTTGTGCTTTCTGATATGTATTTAGGGTGGAAAAGAGCCTCCTGAAGATGGTGCCAAACCTGCTAACACTGAGTACTTGAAGCTTTTGTTACTTTTTCGAGTCCTGTAAAGGCATGGGCCAACATGAATTCTAGAGAACCCTTGCGATTCTCCTTTGCTGAGTCTTAGGTGCTATTTGTCTTCCATAATATAGCTTTAATTTTATTTGAAAGTCAGTAGGTGCAAAGTTAATGTAATATTATTTATGGAAAGAAGACTTTCCACTGTGGACCAGAAGAAAAATGTTTATCAAAAGAAAGATGTGTAATTTTTTTTTGAAAACTCAAGTGGTTTGAGCTCACAACTGTTAATTTATTTCAATGTATAGAAGTTTCATCCTTTGTAGTAAAACACAAAAGTTATCAATTTAAGAAAATATTTCTAAAAATTAAATTAATAATAGTGTCTTTGAAAACAGATAAGAAATACAAACTGTATTCCCTGCTAATTGAGTTCAAAAAAGAAATATGCAATTTCTTCAGTCCTATAGAAAGGCTCAGAGCCAAGCTTGGCTGAGTTGGGATGAAACATTAAAGTATTGTGACTGAAATCTCCATACCTCAGAAATACTGAGAGTATACACCTTCCTTTCAGTCTTACTAGAAAATTCTGCAGTAGTCTTAGAATTGTAAGTTTTAAGGAAATATTTTCTTATTAATATTTAATTTGAGATTATATCTAGAAAAGTCTAGGTATTCATATGATGATCTAGAGCATTAAAACTCTAACCAGGAGCTGGCCTTTGAGAGCGCTCAATTCCCACTGAAACCCAAGTAACTCAGTAGTGTGCTGCAAAAGCACTGAATGGTCAATGGTCTGTATGAAGCTTTTCTGTCATGGCTCTGAGACACTACTTTGTTCTGAGCAACGGTGACTTACCCAGAGACTTTTTCCTCAATGAATCTGTGTAGGTGATCTTGTATCCCTGGAGAAAGCCCAAACAGTCTTCAGGAGCTATTTCGGTCCACTTCACAAGTGCAGAATGCTTTGTGATATTTAGAACAGTCACGTTAGCGGGACCTGCCCTAGGAACTTAAAAATTGGATAATAATTTAAGTTCTGCATCAATACTTGTACAATAGACATACAAGACTGAAACCTAGCTGCTTCCTGGAGAGCTCCTTGCCTGATTCTAGTTGTCATAAATATAACATAAAGGGTCGATGAGAAAGGAGAAAACCCATAGAGTAAAAACCCCTTGTCTTAAGCCATACCAAAATAGGTAGAAATTGTGATGAGATTCGTTACAAACACTTTTACTCCAATAGCCACAGCTGTACTAATTTCAATTTGCAATATAAAACACTATTGAATTGGGATTAGAAAATCTGACTTTGGCCACAGTTGAATTTGAGCCACACTGAGCAGTAACTCTGAGACCCTCTTTCTGTTATTTTGGTAATGTCATGTGTAATAACATTTCTGTGGACCTGTCAGTAGGGAACAACGTTCAGGTCATTCACTGACAGTGCATAACTGCTAGGACCAAAGGCAATGCTCACTGGAGAATGCTGTTAAGTCACCTGGAAAATAAACTTTGTGTAGGATTTCTTTTACTACTGCAGATAGAAAATGAGAAGAAATATAAGGGATGAGGTTATATAAAGGGGAGGAGTACCTCCTTCAACTGAGTAAAAGTGGGTCACTCCAAAAGTCTTTTCATGTCTTGTGAAACTTTCACACTGACACAGATCAGATGCATGTACCATTATTTTGTACAACTTATATGGCTGAAAATGGTCTGGAAAACAAATAAAGGTACATCAGGGTTTACTGAAAAGTTATAAATGATAAAGAAGGGGAGGAGAGACATCAACTTTAAAGCTTTTCTGCATAGTTTTTACTTTCTGGGACTCAAAGCATAGTACAAGTTTACAGTGTTTTACGCTGAGTACAAATTATGTGCATCCTTCTTCATTGTCTCTAGATGCTTAACACAAAGTATTTCAAAAGTAGAACAACATTTAACATGAGTTTGCTTTCAAAAGATGCCAGGTCTGCTTATAGTCTCCCTCTGGAAGGCTTGAGCTACTGAAGGAGAAGAAGGGAACTAAAATGGCTGTAGATGTCCTAATTCAAAGACAGATATTTCCCCCCAGCTAGCATATTTAAAAACAAGCGAACCAACTAGATATAATGTGGCAGGGAAGATGTTGCAGAAGGACCAAGGAAAACACAGCATTCAGTTATAGAAATCTGATGCTAAATATTCTCTACTGTACAGAAAAGCCAGTCCTGAATGGCCTTTGAAAGGGTCACCTTCATTATTTTAAACCAGATTTTCAGTGTTTGTCTGTAAAGTGATCCCTGACTGCAGCCCATCGTGCCTAGCTTGGAAAGCACAATACTGGAGTTGAGAACTTAGGCTTTGACAAGGACAGCCATTGGGATAAAAAATAATCTATGGGAGACTTTAACAGAGCAGTTTATATTTAAAGTTAAGTTTACCTAGGGACAAGAGAAACTTTTTTATTTTCAAAGCCAGTATTGTATAAGTCTGCCAGGAATGTGGGCAAGGAGAGACATCACACCAGCAAGAGCAGCTTAGCTGCATTTCTTGCCCAGCTGTGACTAGAAGAATCCTGCTTTTCATCTCCCTTGGTTTTGCTAAAAATTAGAGGATGTCTCAGTGCTGGACAAAGACAAGAGTTGCACTTATTTGGATCTCCAGTTTGCTCTTTAAAACAGGATGAAAATCCTAACCTCCCCAAACAAAAATAAGCAATTAATGAAATGGTGCCTGCCTAAGAAGATGTGGTGGTTGCTGTTACCTAGCGTGAAATTTCCAGTAGTCGTAGTTACAATTTTCATGCGCATATCCTCTTTACTAGTGCCCCAGTCAACCACAAAACATTTTGGATTGTATTCTGGAGTCCAGGTGACAACTGCGTTAGCTCCCTGGTATTTGACTTGGATTTGGCCAGGCAAGTCTGTGAATAAATATACCATTAGAGATCAATAAACAGGAAAGCAGTCTTCTCCTCCTTTGCTTGCTTTCTCTCTTTTGCTCTTTTTCAAAGATTATTCATTAAGTAGTTATCACTGTGAGTGACCAGTGTATAATAAAATTTACACCAGTATATCAATAAATGAAATTTAGCATCTAGTCCTTTGCAATGGTCTCCAGGGTTAATTGCTGTTCATGACCTTTAATTTCCCACAATCAGAAAAGGGGAAATAGCTGTTCCAAGCCTCAGGAAGAAGAAGCCTGATGTGGCTAAATAACGTCCTGTGAGCTGCTATTAACTGTCACATATAGAGCAACTGTGAGACAGTGCTTACCTGAGGGAGAAGGGGCTAATTACAGATTATAGCTATATAATTTCATATTTCATATACTTTGCATTTTCTGCAAGGACCTTAAACAGTTTGAGATTTCTAAAGACAAATCATCAATCTAGGAAAGACCTCCTGACTGAAACTAATGGGGGGAGAAGAGCAACCTGTCAGTTTTGGGTAAGAAGTGGATCTTGTGTCAAACAGACAAAATCCTCCATATCATCTCCTGTCTGAAAACAAATATAGTAAAGTCAAATTAAAATAAATGGCTGTACTAGCTGAGGAAAAGTGGTGAATGCTGAGAAGGAATTTAGCTTGGGAACGCACTCAATGTATGTATCTTCCCAGTAATTAACAACAGATACAGAGAACCTGCATAGAAGTACAGACAAATCTGAAATAGGTGTCTGGAGAGCCATGGACAGGCTGAGAGGATCAGTAAACAAATAGCTCTCAGTCAAAAAATGGCTTGAGGTGGTGGTATATATTTAATGAGAAGAGAGCTAAAGTAGTCAAATTTAAGGGCAAAACCAAATTGTTAAGTCTGTGCAGGGCAAAGGAGAAGAGAATGAGGGGAATGTGTCAGAAAATCCTTGAACACCAACTAGTTGCATCTGTCTGGAGATCAACAAGGGTACTTGCACACTTGTTTACTTCTGCATGCTATAGCTTAATTTAAAAAAATCTTACTTTGGAAGAGAGAGGTTTTTCTGATAGTGTAATAACTATACCTCAAGATTATAACAAATTAAATTAGTCTGTATATTATAAGAAAAACAATGTTAAACAGTTTTATTGTTTAACTGAAAACACTGTGTATTTAAGTGTCACAAAAGCTTACATCTTCATTGGAATTGGACTTGTACATCCCATCTATTCCTCCTCCCATGTGCCAGTAAGGGCAGTACAGAAATAAAGGACAGTAGCAGGTCTCTAAATAGTCACTCAGCTCAAAAACCTTAGATTTGTACATAATTCTGCAAACTTTGTTTAACCTCCTGGCATCTACTTAATTCTCAGTACACTCCATAAGCCCTGTTGATAGGTAGATCTAACACGGTTATTTCTCTAGCTTGAGAAAACAAGCAGTGATAAATGGAACGTTGAATTACCTAGTCTGTTAGTTAACTTCTGATGAAATCTTTTCTTCAGAAACAATACTGACTCTCACTATGCAAAAATATCAGCCTAATAAATATTCCAAAGAATGCTTAACCCTATCCCCAAAACTGTCAAAAGGTAGCCTAGAGACTGCTCATAAAACTTATCCACTGCTCGAATGAATGAATGAATGAATGAATGAAAAGGTAAGTACCTGTTGCAGAGAAGTCTGGGACAATGTAGATGGCTTGTGGAGATTCTCCTGCTTGGTTATAGGTGGAAATATTAACTCTATAATAAGCCATGGAGAGATTTAGAAGAACTTTTCTGTCCTTTAGAAAGATACGATTTGATGAATTCCTGCAACTGTTGGGTATTCTTTCCACATTAACATAATATCCAAGGATGTTCTCACTTTGTGTTACCTGGTAGAAGGAAAAGTTTATTATTCTATAAATGTTATTAAACCCTGTGCAGAAAATCAAGAGGAATTAAATTGTATAAACAAAATGTCACCTTTAATGATGGGGATAAAATCGTACTGTTTTAATTAGGTTATTAGGAATCAATGAAGCAAAACATTTCCTGAAAATTAAGAGCACGCTTAAACTGAGAGGATTTAAGCACAGGATTAAGTGTTTTGCTTAATTGGGATCTTAGTTATGTGTATCCAATTAGCAATAACAGCAGTGAAGCAGCTGTAACATTCTCTACATTCCACTGGAACATACCCTTCATAATTAGGAACTTGGAAGTTAATGAGAGGTGTTTAATTGCAATTTATGCCTCTGGGAATCTTCCTCTACTAGGCTGTGTTAGGCTTCTGGTCTCTTTGAGGATAAATGCTGGTAATTATACTACAACTTTGGAACACGTTATATATCCATTGATGCAAATTTTGAGGTGGTGACGGTTCACTCATTATCTTACTCCACTAATCTTCATGAGAGATTGGAAAATGAGTGCACAGAAACGGAAATTACTGCAATCTAGATAGAACTGAGGTCAATACATGAAGGCCTGTGAATTCTGCAAGGATTACTTCTGATATCAAGCTTGCCCATTATTTCTTGGCACAGAATTAATAGTGTGCAGATACCACAAAGCTGGGAGATGGGGTGATTTCAATGAAACAATTGGATACTTTTGGAGTAACATAGACGGGATGACATTCAGGAATTTTAAGGCAGAGACACATGTATTGAGAAGAATTCTGGTAAAGCTGTAAGCTCTTAAGATGGAAACAAATGTTTTTCCCAGGATAGGGAGGGAAGAATGGGTGCCATTATTTGAAGCTCTGGTAAAACTGCTGGGGGAATAGTGTTACGGTTCTCTCACAAGGCTTTGAAACTGGAAAAGATTTTTCTGTAGGAGAAATAATTCCTAGGATATGTGAAATATGAAGTCTCTCACACAAGAAGAAACTAGCAGAATTTAGCTTTCTTAGCTTAGCAAAATGAGACTGGAAAAGGGTAGCACTGCTCTATCTTGTGCAGTTCTGCAGGAGGTCCTGTGTTTTTGCAGCTATGAAAGCAGTACGTGTTGCCTGGTTGGGTGTTTGGAGATGAAGCCAGCTATCTTGTGCCTGTTGATCCGAATTGTGTAGAGGTTACTCACTGAATGTTAGCAAAAGGAGAGGAGCTATGGCTAGCTCCTAACACTTTTAAGCTGTTTTCTTTGTTTCAGATCAGCTTAAACTAGTATGAAAGCAGAGACAATGATACTTTTTTCTCTACATTTAACATGTTAATTATTGACTGCACTCCTTCCCTCTGCCCCTTTGAAATACAATATATCTGGACTTGAACTTTATTTTGTATAACAGACTCATCTAAAGTGTCATCCTCCTAGCCCTGATACTGTATGTAATATTGCTTTTTTATAACTGAAAAATTTAGATGGGGAATATTTTCTTCATTTAGCTCAAAATTTACATTGGCATGTATGGTCTATTGCTTTATCACAAAATGAATAATTTACTATGCAGGTTTGCCTGCTTTGCAGGAGATAAGGGAAAAAGGATATTTCTCATCCTTATCAGATGAGGTGTCTATTTCCTCTGCTTTCTTTTCTTTCCCTTAAGAAAAAGGCAAGGGGTAACTACAAAACTTTCCACATCTTCTGATATTTCAAAACTCTGTCAGTCTGTGTCCTTTCTGGCAGGGATATCCCCTATGGCAAACTTCTTGCAGTTTATAGGTGCGCTTTCTCTCAGAATCTAGATAGAATTATTTTGTTTCCACTGAAACACCCCTAGTAACACTTTGCTCACTGAAATTGCCCATGGCCCCTCAACTATACATTCAAAACTGTCAGTTGTCCATTTCTTACCAAAAGAGAACTTCAGATGATAAAACTGATGACAGAGGATGACTCCTGCTGCAGAAGAGGAGGTGCCTCTGATGTGTAGGTTTGAACTTTAAATGTCGTTATGGGAAGCATGCAGCTAGATGCTGTTCTTGTAAGCCAGAGGCTCTTTTTCCATCCTGATTATAATGTATTTGCACTTCTCAATTAGTAGATTTACCAAGCTTTTCTAAAAGGTTTTGGTCTCTCAAGAATATGAATGCTCCTTAGGAATACATGAAGCACAAGTTGTGTCACTTGTATGCACTAGAGACTTATTAGGATCTTTCAAGGAAAGCTGAATTCTGAGAGATAAACTCGAGGCACACAAATTTTTGGTGCAAGCTGGAAATAATTTTTAGTCAATGATTCTGAGCTCAGAGATCACTGGTTTAATAATTTTGCAAGTTTATAAATTGATGTAGTTTTTCCTTGGTAGCTTTAGTTTCTAGCACCTAAACCACCACCATACAAATGCAATGAAACTTGAAGCAAGAGTACAATATTTAAGGCCTTTTGCCTATACAGTGCAGTCTCAGTACAATGAGAAAGTATATTTTTTCCTACAAAGTAATAAATTAATAGCATGGACATGAAAGAAGGTACCCAGATTCAAAGTGAACATTACCTCCCACTTCAAAAAAACACTTCTTCTGCCTGGAGAGATTTCTGTAGTTGCGTTATATGATATTCTTGGCTTGTTCATGAGTTCTGGTAAATGTGGAAAAAGATGGAGATGTGCTTATAGGAATCAGTTTGATCTTAATATTATCAACAGTATATGGCAATGCTATTTTGTATGACACAAGACTTGAAAAGGCTTTTACATTCATGCCTATTCCCAGTAGGACAAAACTATATTTCACTTACTGTGAGGGACCAAAATCTCTTTCGTCCAAATGCAAACACAGTGGAGACCATCCTTGGCTATGCATCTGAGCTGAACAATGTATGAAGACATAGCATTTAAATTCACAATGGTGACATTGACAGCATTGCTTTCTACAGGCACCTAAAAATAAACGATGTTTAATTTATGTGGCAGCAATAAAACATAATCTTATATTAACTGTTTTCTCAGCCAAGGACTAGTCTTCTGACTGTAGCTGAAACTAGGGGGTCCTATCACCAAAGAGGAATTACTACACATTGTAGCCAATTGCCTTCAAGGCAATACCTTATTTTTGATGAACTCATTCTGCTCAGTCAGGACATGTAAGCAACAGTTTAGGTCTAAATATTGCTTTTAAAATCACTTAGCCATTGTATATACTGAAAAATAACCCCTTACTTGACTCTGAGCCTTGTTGGCATTCTGAAGAACAAGATGTTCAAGGTCAAATTAATTTTTTTTTTTAAAATCCCCTTATTCACACATGTTACAGTATGTCTAAAAAAATCTATGTGACTGATGTGGTAACGGCCATGGCTGGACGGAATGTGTGGCTGCCTATGCCTTAGTGACACAGAAGTAATGTGCATCTGCAGCTGATGATGGCACTGGAGCTCCAGTGGCTGTACAGGGAATGTAGATTGTCTTGAAACAAAGACACCACCTGTGTCTAAGGAAATCCCTGAGCTGAAAACTGTAGGAGAAAATATGATAGAAAAAGGTTGCTTTGTGCTTGAACTATTTTACACTCTTCACCAGGTGTCCATCGGTGGCTGATCAGAGCACAATATCCTGCATTAAATGCACCTTTGGTCTGATCAGTTCTAGGTGTTATGATGGTTTTGGTAGAAGTGCTATTGCAGATTGAAATATTTGTTTTAGCATTTGTCTGCTGTGAAGTTTTGTTTCTTAATTATATATATTTCTGTACCAGTTTCAGCTGAGACATAGTTAACTTTCTTCACAGTAGCTAGTAAGAAGCTGTGTTTTGGATCTGTGCTGAGAAGGCAGCTGATAACATACTGATGTTCATAGTTGCTGCCAGGACAGTCAAGGATTTTTCAGCTTCTCTGCTGTGCCAGTGTCTGCAGGTGCAGGAGAGCTAGGAGAGAGCACAGCCCCAATTACTAGCCTAGGATTTGACCTTACGTATAGGATTGAGACCCAAATTGGCCAATGGTCTATTCCATGTCATGCACGTCATGCACAGTGTATAGATGAGGCTCTGTCCAGAAGCTGTCACTCTCTTGGTATTGTCCCTCTCTTTCTGGGTTGCACCCAGACCTGGCTCTCAAGTCATCTCGGTCTCTCAGTCAGCTGTTGGTCTCTCACACTCTCAGGTTCTTATCTCTTTTCAGGGATTGTGGTTTTGGGACTCTCTCCCTGCCCCAAGTTTGTTAACCAGCAATGGGCTAAGCATTGGTCATAGGGTGGTGAGCAGTTTCACTGTGCATCACTCATTTGTATATTTGTATATATTACTAGTGTAATTTTTATTGCAACTTTATTTTAGTTCACCTATTAAATTGTTCTTATCTCAACCCACGAGTCTCTTTTCTTTTTATCCCTTTAATTCTCTCCCCATTCCCAGGAGTGGCTGCGTGGTGTTTGCTGCTAGCTGAGCAGGCTCAAACTGCAACAGTTTCCAAAAAAAACCCTAAAACCCAAACCAAAACTAACAAAACCCTACCCAAATCCCCCACTATTAGGTGACCAGCTCTTCTCTTTAGTTTTCTGCAGTGCTTTCTTTTTATATTAAAGTTAATTAAGTAACTTCATACACTTTTGCTAATAAAACTAGCTTGGTCACAGAAAAAACCCCACAATATTACAGAAAAACTCCAACAGACTCTTCTACAGAATAAGGGGAAGTGAAATGGATTTAAGACCCAAGTGTTAAATTACATTACATGTACATTAATCCTACTCCTGATAAACACTATTTCTCAGATAGCTTTATATAGCCTCTGTACTCGTATGCCCACACTCACTCTTCCCCTCCAGTCCCACCTGTAAATGCAGCCTACATTAATGTGATTATGAAGAGTTTACAGCCTAAGTTAATGGGATCAGCTGAGACATGGTCAATAGTGAATATTAATGACCTGTAGTTTCTCAGTACTTCGTCATTTTCATCAGCCAGTGTGGCTGTCTCTACCAGTCCTTCACATTACTAACTTGAATCTCCTATCTTCCCTGTCTCCAGAACCTATACGACATGCACCTTTGCTGTTCTTCCACATTCTGCATACCAGACTGTCTGCACATGGTTGTCTATCTATTGCACTACTGGGTGGAGCAGGCTTGGGTATCTGGCTGTCCTAGAATGGTCTAGGAATTGTATGTCAATGAACAAGGGAACCCTTCTAAGACCTGCACATCCTTTGTACCAAGATGAAACCTTTCTTACATGGGCCTCTCACGGTACTCCTTCCGAAGTGGCTAAACAAAGTGGCAGCCAGCTATGAGAGAAATTGAAAAAATATCATAGTTCTTCTGATATAAAGGGAAGAACATGGGAGATGCTGGTGGTATAAAAGAGGCAAAGAGACTACTAAGAGAGCAGAGATGCCCAAGAAGTGGCAACAGTTCTCCTTCTTGGGGTTCTATTCTACCTGATAGACACATATTCTTCATCCAACTACAGATAACAGAGCTTGAAAAATAGACAATTTCAGAGACTCAGTGATACAATCATGCGCAAGTGCATGCCTGCTGGCGAAGCCTTTGCATCACATGCTGGATGGCAAGGGGCAGGATAAGCAGCCATTGCTGCTTCATGCAGATCTTACAGAAATTATGACTGTTTTTCCACCTCCTTCTTAGTTTTAGATACTGCCTCTTGCTGCACCATATTCTTACTGTTGCATCTGGAACTCATCTGGTACTACAGAGAAATTATTTCTCTTCTTGTCAAAGAAGGAAATTTGGAAAACATGAAAAACAGAAGTGTGTAAAGTATGAGTTATTAGCCTAAAAATCACAGCAACCTCATCTCTAATCAGTTTAAAATTTTAATTATACCAGCAAAAGAGTAATAAGGCCCCCCATCACTGAGAGCACAATCACGTTTTGAGTTTGTATGGCATTTCTGATACCCTCTTCAGCTTTTGCGTTGCTGATGGTTGTAGAATCTCATTGATGGGTTAATGAATCAGCTGACATGCTATTCTGTTTTTTTTTTTTCTATATAAAACTATTAATCTTTCTTTCCCAAACAGCTTAGGTTCTGTTACAACAAAACTGAAGCCTTTGTGAGATTTGCCTACGAACTGCCTGCATGCTGTGCCTCCTTGCTATCCATGTTGTGTGTACTCTTCAGCAGCATCCTGGTGATGTCCTGCCATACGTGCTAGGTACTGCTGGGCTGATAGTAAGGCACCTCACATTCTCAAGTGATTGTCATCTGGAAGTACTTACCAGCATCCACTGAGTGGATTCTGTGAGTGCCTCTCTATATCTCAGCTCATATTGCATAGGAGTTGCCGGAAGGTCCCACTTTATTATCAATTGGCTTGTGATCTGATGAGCATTTATGTTAGATGGTGTTGAGCACTTCCCTAAAATGTGGAACATGCAGCTGTTACAAATGCAAGAGAAGCAGGAAAGCTTTGGTAATTATGTCTGTCAGGTGTGGTTTATAAAAAATAAGACTTGGCACAGAATACTGAACACTGAAAGACTTAAAAAAAACTGGAAACAAATTATAACTGAAACTTCGTGGTATCAATGAAGTAGGGTTGTTCCTCTTGCCTTTCTTTTGTTAATGTTTCTACTGATTTCAGGAAGACCCTTTTTTCTAAGCAGGTGCTATTCTGAGTGAGTCTGACAGGCAAAATCAAAATGTCAAGAGTACCTATAATCGTAACTTGTATAAATTTCCAGAACATCTTCCAACTTCAGCAGCTATGTTTATCTCTGTAACTGTAAGTACAAATACATTTTTGTCTTCCCCTCCAGTAAACACAAGGTGGCCAAAAGCCTCCAAAGGAGGTCACAGTAATAATTCAGGTTGTACAGGCAGTGTCCCCCAGCAGTGAGAATCACTTGTTTTTTCTCAGACCATGATTACCCTGAGGAGGTGAAGTTTTGGGAAGCTCTTAAAGTGATCTCAGTGATCAGATAAATAAACATCTAAATGACATAGTTAATAGGAATTCTGTTCTTATATCTCTGCTGCAGCACTGTATAATGGGTAGGTGGCCTTCGAAAGGAGTTGAACTTTGAAAAGTTTTCTCAAAATGCTCATGCTCTGTAACAAGGATTCCTTAAGTGAATAGAACTGAGTCAACCTGCTCTTTGTAAACCAATACAGAAGTTCAGAAAACCACCAAAGAGAGCACGGGAAGCTCACTAAGTACTGTACCCAAATATCAGTATATATTTTTCTCGATATGACTATTTTATAGTCTAGCAAATGATTTAAAGTAAAACCCTTCTCCCGTAAAAGCTGATAGATTTCTGCTATGGACTGCAGTAAAAATTTCATCCAAGGAAGCCAAACTGCTGCTCAGCTCTCTGAATCAGTGAAAATAACAAGTGTGTATAGGGAGTTACAATTTTGGAAATAATCTTTAAGAAAATGCTGCCACTGGGCAGTGCAGCAACAGAACTTGTGAAGATGCTGTACCTGCTTTGCTTGGTGTAACTGAGATGGTCTTTCCTTTCACACAGCTGTCATGGGCGTAGTTTACTGCTATCCAAATAGAAGCGGATCGCTTCATGTAGAGATCCTTTCGTTTTATCGTGATGGAAGATGATGACGTGTTTCGTTGAAGAAGTCTTGGTATTTTGTCCCTTTGGAGAACAGGAAGCAGAATGAAAACCAAACATTTTATTGGATTATAGTTACTCTTTCCTCCCTGTGCCCCAGAAAGCATAATTACAATTATTGACAGTTTTCTAGGTACCTATACACAAAATTCAGCATCTCGAAATCTTGAAGGTGAGGCCTGAGCAGCTTGAAACAGCAATTATAATTCCAGTACCCTGGTAACTCTGGCAAATTAAAACAAGTAAATCTTTGTTCTGCAGTGCAGAGCTGTTAAATTCCTTAAACTTTTAAGGCACAGTGTGATACAAGACAAAAATCTGTACAGCCTTCTTTCATATTTACAGTGGAATATAAAGAGCATTTAGAATGCACAAAATTAGGTTAGAAATTACTTCATAGAGTCTACTTGCCACCTACCATAGGGGCACCTAAATACCTTTTGAACAGCAAAATTTCCCAGCTACCCGGATCTAAATTACCACAAAGGTATGGAAAACCTCTTATGAGTTACATGCCTGTCTTCTGACTTTTGTTCCTGCAAAGCATCAGGGTTTGACAGAGTTGTCTGAATGCCACCTCAGTCCTCAGCCCTGTAGACTTCTCCTGGTATACCTAATGCACACAGCACAGAAAGCCCAAGAGGTTTAAGGCTTTCCATAGGAGGCTGTTCTTGTTCTGCTTAGGTTTTTTTTCCCCCCCCATCTCTCTCTCCTTTATTCTCTGCCATACACAGGACAGAATTTTTTTCAAGGTTAAAGCCGTGCCAGTTCAATATTCTTAAAGAAATGGGCTGGCATACTAATTGCCTACCTATGTAACTGAACAAAACATCTTGAAGTTTCCCTTGTCTTCTGCTTCAGACTAGTTGTGAATCAGCCATTAATATTTCAAAGCATGATTTCGAATGTTTGGTTGGAACTTCTCTGTGGGAGTGTTTTCCTTTCATCCTTTTCTTCCTGACAGCTAAGTCATAAGGAACAATTTCGATGTCAGACTGATCGTTACTTGCAGAAAGGGATGATGGCCTCTTCCAGGCAAGCAAAAAGCTCTTTCAGAGAGCAGACCATTTTGGGCAATTTCCCAGTGCAGTGATGTTTCCTTAGGTTTAGGAAATGCTCCTAACCACAGCTCTTTTTTAATGCAGAGTGGTGAGTTATGTGGCAAAACAATCAGCAATGAGTACTAGAATTTGCCAACGGCATACAGCACTGTACCCTGTGTATCCCGTGATACGGTCTCATGGCAAATATCATGCCCCCTGATCTCTTTTCTCTTTTTATAAGTGTACCCTTAATCTCATGGGACAGCCCAAATATGTGTATATAAAATGAGGAAAATCCATTATTTAATGCAGGTACTGTGTCAGAAATATCTCTCCCCCCCCACCACCCCCACTCAGGCA
>NW_010126426.1:29812-33832 GCF_000699245.1 Pterocles gutturalis
ACAAACCGAAGAGCAGATATTGATTTCATCTGCCTATGGACATTTTGGCTCCTTTGTTTTTGCTCTCTCAAAAAAAGGTGCAACTGAAGATGCCAATGCTATAAAGTACTCAGTTTATGATTAACCCTACAAATCCATTCTATCTATTGAACCAATACTTGATAATTCAGATTTGCAAGAAAATACTTAAAAGTCTATTTTTCCACACAGATGCCACATCTGACATCTCCATGGATACATGGTATAATTTAATATATACGTATGATGTATAATAAACACCACCTTAGTGTCAAGTGTTTTTGCTTGGGTTTTTTGGTTTTGTTTTTTGGGGGGTTTTTTTGTGGTTTTGTTGTTGTTGTTGGTTTTTTTACTTTGAATGCACTAGTATTGAATATTCAGTGCAAGTCAATAAATGCAAATAATAATTGATTAAGGTGATCTTTGGCAATGGTATTTCAAACAGTGGGTTGAAGGCACGGAAAGATGTGTAATAACTATTACCAAGCTCATACCAAATCAATAGGTGTTGATGAGATGTGAAGAAAAGTTTTGACCAGTATTGTGTAACAACCTACAGTGTGATGAAATACGTTAGAGCAGAATTATGGCAGGTAGGAATCATGCCAAACAGCAATGACAGCTTTTTTTTCTTCTTTTCTGAAATTACTTTTAGACTTACCATTTTAAGAATACGGTATAATTAACTGTATTCAAAGCACTGGGTAGCGGCAGCCAGGTACAGGTTAGATCCTCACTTAGTTCTTTGTAGCACACCAATTCGTTGTCCCAGTCTGCAAGATGAAGACATATGGACTAGAAAAGACCCATCACAGGCAACCGTTTACCATTAACAGGTGTGAGGTGACTATGAGAAAAAAACCAAATACAAAACAGGCTATATACCCTTTTGTGCAACAAAATCAGAACTAGCTCTGTGAGTTCCTATGCCACATTTACTCTCAAGGCAAGTAATTCATTGATGTTTAGAACGAGGGATAGAGACATTTAAAACAACTAAACCTCATCAGTCTTAATGTTTCCAAGCAAAATTTAGTAAGGTAGGAAAGGATCAATCTTTCTGTGTTTTATGTTGCCATTACGAGCTGTAATGTACTCAACAATATAGTGCTGAAATGCTCACTATGGCCTTTCTAGCTTTGGTATTGATACACCTTTGAATTGTATTTCTCTCCTGTAATACTCACATTTTGCTTTCTGCTTGCCTCTGCACTTAGTTAAAGCTTTTTTTTTCTTTTTTCAATTCTGAATGAAATGTCTTCTATACTGCTGGAAACCCTGCTGCATCCTTTGGCAAAAAAAAATTGCAGAAACAAATATTCAAGGAAGCATTACTAACTTTTGGACCTCTGCTTCAAGGAAAGCTGTTGCAAGGTCATCTCCTTAAAACAGATGACAAAATTACTGTGAACCTCTGCCCTAAGAGACCTTAGATTTTTGTCTCCCAGGTCTGCTCTGGTTTCACACCATTCCCATCTGAGAGACAGTGCTTGTCTTGCCACTGTGTTTCTGGAAGTGCTCAAATGTTTGCTGAAATCTGTACAAAGCATTGGCTTCTGGTGGATTACTCTGGATCTGGGGAGCAAGCCCCTTCCCTGGGGGAGTTTCTGCCACTTGGGAACTCTGGAGAACCAGGAGCATCTGCCTTGCATGGGAGTGAGGCACGTTCACTCACAGAATTACAAACCAGAGTTGGCAACAGCTCAGTCTGGAGCAGCTTATTGACTGTTAAACAGAAATTCATAGACATTTTTGAAAGTATAGGGCAGAACCGACTGCACCCACCCTTGTGAAACATCTTAGAAATGAACGCCATGCAATTAAGCTGGGGAGAAAAAGAGAGGGACTACATTTGAGTGAGTGACACTGAGGGCCACTGATGTTTCCATAATTTCCAACCTGCAAGAATTACTGTAGAGTTTCTTGCAAAGTGTTATACAGTGCAGCGTAGGGCTGATTATCAACAGTAGAACCGATTGACTAGACTCCAGAATTACTCCAAAACCATCAGTCATCTCTATCTGGAATTCAGAATAATTCACTATTGCTGGAGAAAAACAGTGTGCTGCTAATACTACCAGCTTCATAAAGATCCTATTATAAAGCAGGCTTACATACAAAATGACTTGTGGATAATTTTTGGAAAGAAAAATATGGGGTTTTTTTGCAACTGAACATATACATTCTTCAGCTGAAGGGAAATTAAACACTGATGACATTCTTAAAGGAGCTCATTTTTAGTCTCTAGCGCTTAAGCTTGTTTCAGTATTTCAAAAATCTCTTATCTGAAATGGTAGAGATAAAATATGACTATTCTTTTGCTTTGTGTCTTACTGTCTGAACTATTAGTTCAGAAGAATCAGCCATGATGTCTCAAAGTACCACCCACACTTTTAAAAAAAGATTCAGAAGTATTTTTTTTTCTCTTCAGAAAAGTTGATGAGGAGTTCAACAGGTACATGATACTTAAGGTGATAAAAAATGAATTTTTCCTGATGAACAGTCACATGTTCTTTCTATCTACTAGGTTTAACAAGTTGCCAATAGGCCTATCAATCTTGAATAAGAAATTTTTTGCTATTCGATAAGTAAATATGCGTATCTCTGGAGATGGTGTTACAGCACAGTTAGTATTTCATAACCTAGTATACAAGGTAAAAGATCAGTCCTCTTTTCCATATCCACAACCAGAGTTACAGAATATCCTCAATATTCTTTTCATCATTCAGCTGGCAGCTGTATATTTAAGTTAAAAGTTGTTTTGGACCAAAAAGCGTGTCAGATGAGTATAGCTCAGGCTTTCATACCATCACTCTATGACACTTCCTTTCTCCTGCTAAAAGTGTGGTTGTCTAATAAAGTTATGCTGCACCAGTTTAGGTGTGTGCAGCTTCCTTTTGGGAAGGTGAAGATAGGTCTTCTGTGTTTCTACAGCAGTGTGAACAATCACTGAATTCTTTGCTTTCCTAGTCTGACCACCACACCAAATCTCGGCCACCTCTCCCATGGACATGGTGCTCTGACAACTGGGGAAAGCAGCAAATGCTCTTGCATTCTTCTCCTCTCTTACTCTGAATTAAGCCTTTCATTTATGTGGTGGTTTTTTTTTTTTGGGGGGGGGGGTTTGTTTGTTTTATTTTTTTGTGTTGTTATTGTTGTTTTAAAGAAACACCTGAAAGCAAAAACTTTTTGGAACTGTTAACACTTCATGTCAATACATTTGTACCATACTGCTCCTGAAACTATTTGAAATAACAGTTCTGGAGCGAGTGATGAGAAGGAAACATTTTCACTCTTCTACTGAATTTCTGCTAACTTCTTCCCCAAATAGTTTCTATTAACTGAGATCCAAGTGGTGACCACAGTGTTGCAGACCTGTCTCTGCTTATAGAAGAACAGGGGGTTGTATTTTTCCTTATGCTCTCAATCTTAGTAAAACCCTCTTGCTTTCTCTATGAGATTATGATATTACAACAGACAAAGAAAAAATACAGATTTTATGTGTGGAAATAGTGTATTAACTCAACTAACCCCCCTAAGCACCCCCCTGCTGCCACTATAATGACGTTCTAAGTTACTTTCTCCAAATGAACACTGTTTTTTTTTCACTTTTCCCATTTGTAGGTGTTAGTGTCCACACATACATGCAATTTCATCCTAAGTGCCCTTTTTTTTTGTTTTACTGTACTGCTTCCCCTTAAAGAATATACATATTTAAAATTCTTCAGCCCTAGAATAGTACGACTGTGCTCCAACACCTATGCAAAGAAAGAAAAAAAATTCTCTGTTCTAAAGACATCACAATCCAGTTTCTTCTTTAAGAAAAAAAAAAAAAGTTTATTTTTTCCCCTCTAGAACTTTTTTTGTTTTTCTTCTTGTGTATGTGGTGTTCCCAGTAATGCTTTAGTAGAATTCAGTCTGATTGGTTAACAGCAAGGACTAGAAAATCATCCGTGGCTAATTACACAAAAATACAGTCCTCCCGATGATGTCTCACCCAGT
>NW_010126427.1:0-1379 GCF_000699245.1 Pterocles gutturalis
GCGGGGGCAGGTGTGTGCTCAGCGCGGGTTCGAGGGTGCAGGGGTCCCCTCCTGGGCGCTGGGCACCTTTGTTTCTCCACAGGAAGCCGCCCTTTCTCTGCAAAATGTTCTTCGGCACCCAAATTTCAGTCATATGGACCCTGTGTGAGACAGGGGATGCGCTTCCGGGCACCTGAAGCAAGGAAGCGCAGGTAAAGGTCACTCCAGCGTTAAAGCTTATTTTCTCTCGTTAGATGCACCAAAATCCTCTCGGTGGCCATTTCCCCTTTTGGTTTGTTTATGCGCCGAGACTGGGACGTGCAGAAGGAGCCTCTGCGATAGAGCAAGGGGTTTTGGTAGGAAATGGGCTTCAGAGCAAGTGAGAAATCGGGAATGGGTGCTCGCTGACCATGAGCCTGTGTTTCCTTCCCAGGGCCAAAATCCACGATCCACAGCAGTGACCTTGTGTCTAACAAGTTGGAAGCTCACAAGGGGATCAAGAAGTCATGGAAGAAGATAATAAACGACGCAGGTCGTTACCTGATCACAGGTGCATATCACACAGAGCCACGCGGTAAGTCTTGTATTACATCTGCCACCGCCACGGGAAACATTGGAAAAGAACCCCTTCCCGCAGACCCTCTCTGCCTCTGTGATTTAAATTCATGCTTTTCCCCTCGTCGCTGAGACTTTTTAACTGAGGAGGCTTTTTTTTTTTCCTCCTGTCACTCTAGTACCTTGCCATCTTGATCCTTTCCCAGGACACTGTGCTTCTAGTTACAATGGCCAAACACGTATCGGTTTTGTTACGACTTGTTTTACATATGCATGCACATCTGATTTAAAAATAACAATTCTAGTGCCAGAAGCTCCCTGCCGTACCGGGGAATGCCAGGAGGGACATGAACATCAAATGGCTGCTGGCCCTTCGTGGAATGTGTGGTCCCTGTAGAGACAGAAGCTGCCGTTTCTGTGGAAAGTGAGTCATCCTGCGCTAGGAGAGAATAAAGGTAGTGTCACTGCTAGTGAGGTATTTTACTAATATTTCTGAATATTTGATTGGGGAGGGGAAATGAAACTGCGGAAGTCAGGACCTTTCTAGGAAAAGCATGTCAGCCTGGAATAAACAGGCCCCCTTAATGAGCGTGCAGATAGCAAGGCACTGGAATGTAGTTTTATGGCATATATCAGAACAGCTTGGGAGCCAGTTAAAGTCCTTAGGGACAGATCCTGCTCCGCGAGCAGGTGCGTGGACCGGACGGATCTTTGTCAAACCCATTTGCAATGGGACAAGAGCGACTTCAGCCCAAAAATCGCTTTCTTGAATTATTTGTGCCTCGCAGCATAAAACGTTAAGAGTGAAAAGGCCAATGTTAACCCACGCAGATGTTTCTTTCACA
>NW_010126427.1:1460-1665 GCF_000699245.1 Pterocles gutturalis
CCATAGGCCCAGCCCACTCAATGCCTTCTCGAGGGGGGACAGTGTTGTTCACAGAGCTGTGGGGACAACTCGGCTTTGTTCTGAGGCCGGAGGCTTGTAACCAGGTGCGGGCGATGCCCTCCATAAGCGGGCACCGGGCACAACCCGGGAAGGGGGACCCACGCCCCGGCGGAACAGCGGGCAGCAGCAGTGGCGGGTGGGGGAC
>NW_010126428.1:0-212 GCF_000699245.1 Pterocles gutturalis
AGGGATATAAAAAATAAAGAGATATGTATTGGCGGTGAGTAAAGTGCAACCTCAGCGGAGTTCTACACTCAGAACGGCAGGAGAAAAGTTCAGAGCAGAGCCGGAGGGCGAGGGGAGGAGAGACCCCGAGCAAGGTTGTGCTGAGAGGATGTAAAAACTGTACAAAGGCCTTTAAAAAAAAATTAGAAACATCAGATAAATTATTTACAGTT
>NW_010126429.1:0-211 GCF_000699245.1 Pterocles gutturalis
GAGGAACCACCGTGACTGTGCAGGCCGGGCTGGGCTCACCCTGTCCCCAGCACCCACGGGGGCTGTGTCCCTGTCCCCACCCTCCCACAGCATCTCCCCGCGTGTCACCTGGGGGATGGTGTTCATCCGGTTGTACCTCTGCACCAGCTCATCCTTCGAAGGCATCCGGTGCTGCCCTTTCCCCATCCCTGTGGAGAAGCGAGGCGGTGGC
>NW_010126429.1:299-2397 GCF_000699245.1 Pterocles gutturalis
AACCTTGGGAACCCTCAACAGTGAGCACAGTGGCTGTGGGAGCCTAGAAAACGTTGGAGTTTTAATTCCCCAGCCCATTGGAAAGCCCCGACCTGGCTGGGAAGAGGCCGGTGCAGGCGAGAAGGACATGGGACACTGATGCTGAATGTCCCCGCGCAGGGAGTGGGGACGGGAGCGCAGGCAGGAGCGGGCAGCACAGGCAGCCTCTTACCTGAGTATCCAAAGGAAATACTGGAGATGGGGCTGAGATAGATGCCCTTGCCATAGGCTGCTCCATGCAGCTTGCAGGAAAACACCAGGGTGAGCACCGCGGGGTCACCCCGACAGCTGGGGATGGTGGCGGAGGCAGCCCGGCCTCGGCAGGCAGCTGCCTGCATCCCTCCCTGCCCGCCTGCCTGCCCCCCAGGGTGGGGGTGTGGGGCACGGAAGGGGAGCAGTACCTGCAGTTTGGTGTAGGAAGCGTTGACCAGCCCGTTGCGGAGGATGGAGTGCCAGTTCTCAATGTGAGAGCCGCTGGAAAAAGCCAGCCCCACGTCAGCCCGCCCCACGGCGTCTGCTTGGGGTGGGGGGGTTCCCACCGCCGCCCCCCAACAACTCACTGGAAAGCGAAGGTGCTGCCGTAGAGTTTCTTGGCGGTGCGGAACCGGGCTTCCTTGGCCGGGGGGCTGCTGAGCAGGAGGAACTGGTGGGAGGTGTGCATGAACTTCAGCTGCTACCAGGGGAGAGAGGACGGACAGACAGACAGACAGAGATCATGCGCGGCAGCCCAGCCCTGGGCCCAGCCCTGCCCGGCTTTGGCCAGACCGAGTTTGCCAGGAGAGCTTGTGACATCCCCCGTCTCTTGTCCCCCATCCCACAGCAAATATCTGCCATCCCATACCCCACATCCCACCTCCCGCCTCTCGCAGGCTGCAGACCTGACCCCAGGGTGCATCCTGCACCCCAGACCCTTGGATCGCCCACCCCGCATGCTACACCCCACACCCTCCATCCCACATCCTACAGCCTATGTCCTGCACCACATATCCTACATCCCGCCTTCCAAAACCTACATTCCACATCCCATATCCTGCATCTTCCACCTCCCATATCCTGCATCCTACAGCCTGCACCCTGCATCCCACCTCCCATATTATCCTTATGACTTCCCATATCATACATCCTGCATCCCACCTCCCAAAACCTACATTCCACATCCCATATCCTGCATCTTCCACCTCCCATATCCTGCATCCTACAGCCTGCACCCTGCATCCCACCTCCCATATTATCCTTATGACTTCCCATATCATACATCCTGCATCCCACCTCCCAAAACCTACATTCCACATCCCATATCCTGCATCTTCCACCTCCCATATCCTGCATCCTACAGCCTGCACCCTGCATCCCACCTCCCATATTATCCTTATGACTTCCCATATCCTACATCCCGCATCCCACACTCTACGTCCCACATCCCATACCATCCATCCCACATTCCATATCCCCATCCCACATTCCATACCCTCCATCCTGCATCCCATATCCTGTCTATAGCCTTCATCCCACATGTCTCATCCCGTACCCTCCGTCCCACATCCCGTATCCCATATCCCACATTACACACCTTCCATCTCACACCCCATACCCTCAGTCCCATGTCCCATATCCCACATCTCACATCCCGTATCCCATACACTCCATCCCCCATCCCACATCCCATATCCCGCATCTGCACCCACCCGGAGCCTGGCCAGACCCCTTACCCTGCTGAGGGGCAGCTTGACGATGTGGGACCTGTTGCTGGAGATGATCCTGGGGAACGGGAGGAGGAGGAGGAGGAGGAGGAGGAGGAAGGTCAGACAGGCTGGTCCCATGCCCCCCCGGGAATGGGGCCGAGCCGGGAGCGGCCTTACCACTGCAGGAGAGGATGTGCCAGGGGGTCCAGCTTGTCCATCTGCTTCTTGATCTCCAGGTAGGACCCCTGGGAAGAGCGAGAGGGGGTGTGGGTGGGTCCCCCAGTGCAGGATCCTGCATTGGGGGGTCCCACCCGGGGCCCAGGGTGGTGTGGGGCCGTGGCGGCGTACCTGGGTCATCTCCCGGATGGACATCACGC
>NW_010126429.1:2490-4619 GCF_000699245.1 Pterocles gutturalis
CCTCAGGGGTCCCCCCACCCCACAGCTCCCTGGCACGGGGGAACATTGTCCCCCTGGTGCTTACCTTGGGGTTGAAGGCAAGAGTTTTGGGGTCGTTGGGGTCCACCACGGAAGGATAAGGCTCAAAGATGATGCTCTTGCGGGGGGACTCCAGGGCAGCACGGCACATGGCCACCAGCAGGTCCACCACCTTGGGGACAGCGCAGGATGAAGGGACAGCACCCCAAGGTGATGGCATTGTCACCCACTGCGTACTGCCCTACCTCGGCGCCCCTGCCGCGCCGGACATGACACCCAGGGTGTAGAAGGAGAAGACGCAGAGCTCCCGAGTGCACACCGCTGGCTGTGGAGGGGACAGAGCTGTGGGGACAGTTGGGGACAGTGACACCGGGAGACAACCCGCGCTCGGACGGTCCCCGCTGTCACACCTTGAGCATGGAGCCGTTCTGGAAGACGTGCTGCTCGTCGCACACCACGCAGTACTCATTGAGTGTCGGTATGCGCTGCTCCGCATACTTCATGATCTGAGGGGGACGAGGGTGGGTGTCGGACCCTGCGGGGGCCACCGGGCAGCAGGATGGGAAAAAAAAAATGTGGGACAAGGGACAGCAGGATGGGGATGAGCCGGGTCACCCACCTGGACGAGGAAGCCGTACTCCAGCGTCGGGACGTTCTTGCAGTGGCCGCCGACCTGCGCCGGAGCCGGAGCGGAGCCAGCTGCGTTACCCCCCTTCCCCCACGCACCCCCAATTCCGCATGGCACCAGCTGCCCCCAAAAACCAGCCCCTGCCCGCCACGGTGGGACCCCCAACATGCCGACACCTCCCTGGCGACGCGGCTGCATTGGGGATGTGGCACCGAGAGGGGGCGAAACCCCTCAGGACCCTGCGGCTGGCATCCCAGCTCGCCCAGCGGCACCCAGGGGTGCTGGGGACACGGCATGGGGGCTCGTTCTGACTCAAGGAGGGGGTCCCACCACCCCAGGACCAGCGATTCCGAATCTGGAAAAATCCCATGGGAATGGGGAAAGGGAGAGGAAAGCAAACCCCGAGGCGGGGTGGCACCCACCAGGATGTTGAAGGGGGCGACACCTGCCTGGGTGCTGGGTGGGGCGTAGCCGAAAACTTCCACCTTGGGGTTCTTGACGGTGCAGGAGACAGAGCGGTTCATCAGGCGGTTGACGCGAGCCTCGGGGACGCCCAGTTTGCCCTTCAGCACCGAATCTTGGATGATGGGGAAACTGGGAGACCTGCAGGCACAGAGTCCCACTAAGGTCACCAGTTTGTCACCATCCCCTACTCCTCTGTCACCGAATTCTCCCTTTGGCTGGTTTTTGGGAGCAACCTTCGCTTCCTCGGGCTCTGGGAGGGAGCAGCAGCATCCAAGGGGTGAGTGAGGAAATTGAGGCACAGTGTCAGGTCCCCAGACACCCAGGGGGCAAAGTGTTGGTCCCTTGGGGACACGGTTGGGGTCTTACTTGGGGATGGGGGAGAAGATGCTGAGGCCAGCGCGAAACTTCTTGATGGTGCCGCTCGTCTTGAACCAACTGTGCCGCTTCTCCTGCTGGGTCTTGAGGAAATCGTTGCTGAGATGTTTCCATTGCTGCGACGTGAACATGCCCAGGATCCTAGCAGAGAGGTGACACGAGTGATGAGTGGGTGACAGCACCCATGGGTGCTTTGGTGACCACTGAGCCCCATCCACAGGTGGTCCATGACAGCCAACTCCTCCTTTTCCCCACCCAAAACTGGTGGCGAGCCCATCACGGGGTCGTGCGGTAGGGAAAATGTGGTGGCATGGGGACATGTGGCATCTGGGTGGTTTGGGGACAAAATAATGACACCATGGGCCACCCCACCCACCACCTGTGGGTGCCCGCCGCGTTCCGGCTCTTACTTCTTCAGCTGCAGACCCAGCCCGAAGCCCTCCTTGTTGGATGGCTGGAAAACCTCGATGGATGGTTCTGCAGAGAGATGAGGACAAGCCGTCAGTGCCACCGTTGTGCCCGTCCCGAGGCCACATTAGGGACACTGCGTCCTGCCCGTCCCCACTCACCGGGGCCATCGAGGTACTGGGAGAGGGAGAAGCGCAGGCGGAGGACGATGGGCTCCGTCCGCAGCACCTTCCAT
>NW_010126430.1:0-309 GCF_000699245.1 Pterocles gutturalis
CCCGGCATCCTCGCTGCCCGCTGGGAAGGGGGGCTCCGGCTCCTCATCTGGGGGGAAAACAGAGCGGAGACGTCAGGGAAGGGCTGCGAGCGCTACCGCTGCACCACGCTGCACCAAAGCCCCTGGCAGGCAGAGGGCTGCGAGAGCATCCGACTGTCAGGGTAATAAATTCCTGCCTTCATTGTGAAGAGTGGAAGGGGAGGAAGTCACAGATAATATTTTAAAACATGTTGCATAAAAATATGAATTGTTGTTAAACGGGTAAAAACAAATCACTGATTACAGCCCCATAAATTCAGGCGGCACTTT
>NW_010126430.1:384-864 GCF_000699245.1 Pterocles gutturalis
ACAGAGATGCGAGGAAGGATGGGGACAGAAGCAGAAGTTAAGGAGGAGGAGAAAGACCCCAGGCAGCGGTGGGCAGGCTGGCACGGCTGCGGAGGACGGGGAAGGAGGGTGTGAGAAAATCATCAGAAATTATTCTGTGGAGGAGGTTAGGGACAGAGGGGCTGGCAGTCATGCAGAAGCCCTGTGAAAATGGCTGGAGACTGACGGGAGCGAGGATCTACGCACAAATATGTTTAAATGAGGTGATTTAACACCGCGCCAGGTACAACCCCGCTGCTCGGGGTGCTGGGGTGAATTGGGTGCCCAGCACCCACATCAGCTGCCAGCCCAGCCCCGGCTTCCTGCTGCAACCAGAAATAGAAACAGCTTAATAAAATAATACAAATAAACCCCGATTTGGAAATGTTTCAGAGAGCATATCGCTCATCTGCACCTCTTGTAGTGCTGCTGGCGGTGGGCAGCCCTGGCACGGCCGAGCCC
>NW_010126430.1:1030-1673 GCF_000699245.1 Pterocles gutturalis
CCCCACCCGCCCCTGCCGCTCGGCGCTGATCAATGCAAACCAGGTCAGCGCTCCGCTGCCAATCCCAAATCGCATCCCGAGTCGGAGGGTCACTGCAACTGCTCCCCCATTAGACGGGAAGCGGCACCGAAGATCTTTTCTAAATAAATCAGACTTTATTGTAAAACTCGGCCACTGACGAGATAGAATCTCATTAGCATTGATTTTAAAATAAATTATTGAAAGCGGCTTTTGCCTGCTCTTTGCATTTGTAAACGAGAACGTAAATGCATCTGTGGCAGCGCTCTCCCCCCCGTTATTCCTACACACGCTCCCCAAAGCCTCGCATCTGGATTCCTTTATATTATAACCAAAGGCACCAAACCCCCTAACCCCCCCGTGCCGTGAGACGCAGGGCGGCCAAACCAGCTCCCGCGCACCGTGAGAACCCCAGAAAAATCCGCCAAAGCGGGGCAGCATCGTTCCCCCACCGCTGCGGGTGATGCCTGCACCCGGGGGGTCCCCACGGCCGCCCCCTCCTCCTGCCCATGCCGTGCACATCCCTCCAGCTCGCATCCACGCCTGCATCCCACAGGCACCGCTTCCATCCTAGAGCCGGGCTGTCCTTGGGAAACCTCTTCCCAGACCCGTCTCGCACCTCCCG
>NW_010126430.1:1914-2267 GCF_000699245.1 Pterocles gutturalis
CTGGCACAGCTAATGGTGAGCTTGGACAAGCTGCTCTCCCGTGTTTCAGTCCCCTGTGCCTCAGTTTCCCTTTCTTTTCAAGCCTCTGCTCTGCTCACTGCTTTTTGCAAAAGGTGCTGGAGGAGAACCCTGGGTGCTGCCCGGTCCCGCTCTGCCCGGTGCTCAGCGCTGGCCGTCCCGCAGCGAGCCTGGTGGGCTGCGATGGATGGAGCCTTTGCAGAAGGAAGGGAGGAAACTCCCGGAGGATTTTTCTCAGGAAAACGAGGTGGGGAGGCAGCTCGCTGGTGCGGTTTCCCCTTGGCTGACAGCAGCCAAGCTCCGCTCACCCTCCTGCACCCCATCCTGCACCCCAT
>NW_010126430.1:2448-2672 GCF_000699245.1 Pterocles gutturalis
GATTCTGATCCCTGCAATCCACGAACGACACCCGTGGGGACGTGAGAAGCTCCCCTCTGCACCGCAGCCTCTTGCAACCAGGAGCTTTTCTGAGTCTGGAAGCGATTCTCTGCCTTCCCAGGGCCTGGGTGTCTGATCCCAGCCAATATCGGGATTTTATAGCGATGAATCAGAGGGAAATACTGAAAAATGCATCTCTCGGGGGCTGTGCTGCTTCTCCCTGT
>NW_010126431.1:0-5661 GCF_000699245.1 Pterocles gutturalis
TCACCAGCTCCCACCACATCTGGACCCAGCAGCAAACACCACCAGCTCCTACCACATCTGGACCCAGCAGCACATGTCACAACCCATCACTCGCAGCCGCGGAGGGGACAGGGCATGGCCGGCCACCCGTCTCGGGGATCGATGAGCGAAACGTGGGCTCTGCGAGCTTCCAAGCGCTGAACCCCAGCAGAATCAATATTTCCCTTTTTAAACAAACGCTGGGGGGAAAAGCACATCCAGTATAGATTCAGGGTTATTCTGGGTTTTCCATTATTCATCGAACCTCGTCCTATGTCATGCCGCAGCGAATATATTACCGTGTATGACCACAAAGAAATGATACAACTCCTGAGGACACACAGTACATGTAATTTTATAGTGAAAAAGAAAAATAATAAATAGAAATAATAAATCAAAAAGCAACATATCCTGCATGGCAGGTTGCAAACTCTCAGAACCGTTTGCCCATCGACGTTTGCTGCACTAACACTGCCCAGCCAGGAATGTCACCACAAGGCCACCAAGGGCCAGCATGTCCCCAAGGCCACCCCACTCGAGCAGGGAGGCACCGTCAGGGAACGGGCTGTGTGCTCCGAAATAACAGGAAAAAAAAAAAAGCAGCCCAGCAGCAAGGGTTAATAATTTATCCGTATGGAAAAATGCGCTCCCGTGATGCCTTTGCCTCCCCATTGACAGGCGTGATTTTAACCGGGGTGACGGCAGGCACCTCGCCTCCCAATTTGGACACTATCTTTGCTAACCAGATGTTACTGTAATTTTTAAATTATTTTCTTGAAACGGCACTTTAGCTTCCAGAGAGCTTCAAATAAGCAATTCTAATGATCCCTCTTCGTTCACCACTCCAGCAATATAAATAAATATATATATATATATGCATATTATGGAACCCAGTACAGAAAATATCTTTTTATTACACATGTTGCCCATGCAACCTGCTGCATTTACCGATACGAACAGAATTCACCCAAACCTCATTTCTGGGAGCTGGAAACCATTCCTTCCCCACTGGTGAAGCTGGGAAAGCACAAACCCACCTTGGAGCACCCGTGATTGCACCCAACGTCCCAACGGCTATTCGATGGGACCACGAAAAGCGACAGGGCTTGTTCGTGTGCATAGTTTTGGTCACTTACAGAAATTGGAAAAAAGAAAAAAAAAAAAGAAAATAAAAAAGGAAAATAAAGGAAAATAAAGAAAAATAGAAGAAAAAAGAAAAAAATAAAAAGAAAAAAGAAAAAAGAGGAAAAAAAAGAAAAAAAATGAAAAAAAATGGAAAAAAAAAAGAAAAAAAAGGAATAAAGCCTGGCTGAAATCCCTCCATTTTGCAAGGCAAGTTAGGAAAGCCCGCGGGGGGCTACGGGGATCAATGACCCCATGTGCCCGGACGTACCCCATTTTGTATCAACAGAATATTTCTAAATCAATTGAAAGCAATTAATCAGCTAGAGGAAGATAAGGGATAATGAAGAAAAGAGACGAGCTGGCGATGCACAAACAGAGCTCCTCCGGGGAGGAACCGCTGCGGTTGGAAGCCTCCTCTGCAAAGCCTATTAGCTCCACTTAAAAAAGAAATTTAAAAGAGGCAACCTGAATAATTAAAAGGGAGAGTTAATGGTTCATGCTAACGGCTTCGAAAAACCTGCGGCAGCCGTGTTTGTTAAGCAACGCAGTCCACCACCAAAGGTCCTGCAGAGATGCTCGCCTGGGGCTGGACCCCTGCATCCCTCTGGTGTGATGGACCGAGGGCGCCGGAGCCACTGCTGGAGCCTGGGAGGCTGGTGGAGATGTTGGGAACCACAATGGTGCCATCCTGCTGGGTTCATTTAAGTGCCCAACCCCTCCCATCTGGGCTATAAATAACGGAGAAACAGCCACGGGACGCGAGGGGAAGCCTCCAGGGATGCCCAGCCCGATGGACCCATCCGACGGGTCCCACAGCATCATTGCCAGCCCGCTCCCGGTCAGCAAAGCCAGGGCTAAATATTCCGTCACTTCGTGTGCCAACTGAAAAATTCATCTCCGGGCAGCAGTCACATTTTCTGCATGTTTTTCTACTCATTTTTTCATCTTCATCTTTCCACCCCAAACTTTGGGGAGCATCAAGCTAAAAATCCCTAGTTTAAAATCCCTGGACTGAGAAAAATCCCAAGAGCTGACACCCAGGTGGGCACTTGAAAACTAAAGGGCTCCGAAAGAGCCGCCAGGTCAGAGGATTTCACATTTTCATACAACTCTCGCCCTTCTCAAGTAGCACTCGACCAAATTGCCAGGTCGGGGCTGCAGCCCTCGTGCGTCCCGCGGCGGGGAAGGAGAGGAGGCATCTCCCTGCCTCGCCAACCAAGCAGCAATTTCACCTTCAAGGAAGAGTTTCCAATTTATTTAGGAACAAGCCCTTATCTACAGGCAGAATAATTCTACCGACAACAAAATATAAGAGATAAAAACACCTGCGCTGCAGCACGGAGAGCACGGCGCCGGGCAGTGCCCAGCTGCTTTCCCCCTGCTAGAGCAGCCCAGCGATTTAACGGCAAGTTACGGGCCCACAGCAGGAAAACTGTCCCCACTTCTGATGTTTAAGGGGCTAAGGTTGATTTTGAAAGGCTCACGCTTGGCTGCGGGGTACGAATTGCTGAGCCCACGTCGCGCGCATCACCAGGATGCTCCCCAGCATCCCTGCTCCTGCACCTCCAGCCCATCACCGCAGCTGACCCAGAGCCATGCTTCAAAAAAAAAAAAAAAAAAAAAGAGGAAAAAACCTTTTGGTTGGGTTTTTTTTTTTTGGTTTGTTTTTTTTGGAGGCATTTTTGGCTTTTTTTTTTTTTTTTAATAAAACCAATAAACCTGAAGGTCTTTCCAAGCGCCTAAGCATCTAGGGAGATACACATTATTTATGCACCACTTACTGAACTTCCAAACGAATTAAAACTTCCTTTGCAGAAAAGTTTGTCTTTCCTCGCTAGGAGGTGTAGAACAAAAATAAAACACCAGTTTTCAACCTTTTTTTTTTTTTTTTTTTTTTTGACATGCTTGATTAGGGGTTTAGAAAAAAAAAAAAACCCCAGTTTTCAACCTTTTTTTTTTTTTTTTTCTGAAACTTTACCATGATGCTAAATATCACAGCACACCTGACTGCAATGAAATGACTATACCCTCGCCCCAAAAAAAGACCAAACAGACCCTCCATCAGTACCAGCGCCAAACCCTGACTGCTATTAAAAAAGTGCTTTTTTTTCTGCAATACCCGCAGCATAACTCGATGGGAGGGTTGCCATGGGGGGTGTCGTGCCGCCTGCTGCACGTCTATTTTATAACCCAGGCACAAAGGCAGAAAAAGCCATTTAAGAGCTTGGAGGGCTGCACTGGGTGCCTGCCTGGAATTAAATAACGCACGAGGTTGCAAAGTTAATAAAAGCGACAGCCTTTTATTCATCTCAAAAAAAAATCTCAGCTCTCGGAGCCGGCAGGCAGCCGCTCTCCCAAAGTTATCAGCGCTTTGCACCAGGCAAAGCCAGGGCTGGGAAAAGGAAAATATATTAAAAAAAAAAAATTATTAAAACAAAACTCCAAAAAAGAGCAGCAGAAGCCATCCAAGATGCAGGGCAAAGCCAGCAGCGAAACCCAGGCTCCTGGAGGATCGGGTCGGTTGGATCCCCATGGATTGAGCTCCATTTGCACCCACTCCTGACGGACACGGAAAAAGGCAGCGGAAGGATGGGGTTAGATATTTCATTGCACTCCATGCCTTGCAAAGCCCCCCAGGAGGCACGTGGGGCTTGGTTAAGGTGATGGGTGGATGCGCAAAGAACCTCGATGCGCTTTGACCCGGGCCTTGCGCAGGATGGGGACCAGGGGACGGTGACCACGGGGAGGGATCCTGGCTCCGACGGGACATCCTTGACCTTCCCAGGGGTTTGTGCAGGGAGGGAGCAGGAAAAGAGCAGAGAGACCACGGTACCAACAAGGGGAGCTGCCAACTTTCATCCCTTCATCACAGGTCTCACGGTAATTATTGGGTTTGGGTTGGGTTTCGGTGCCTTTCCCCGCCCCACCCCTCAAAGGGATTCACAACATCTCAGGGTTCAGCTCATAAATAAAAGTTCCCATCCCTCCCCCGGGGCAGAAGACTTCTGCATTTCCCCGTGCCCACGAACCGCGCAGGCTCCCAAAGCAAAGCAAATAAAAGCGCAGCCCTTATCTCCTCCAAATATACTTTATATAACCTGAGCCACGACTGTCGAACAGCTCGAGTTAGAAAATGAAAATAATAATAAATGATCCTGGGAGACAGGTACCCAAGAAGAAATCGTATTAACTCCAGACTAAATGCGATCAAGAATAACAACTGGAGCATGAGTTTTCAATGTATTACTTGAGGAAGACAAAAAAAATCTGTTTTTTCCTCCTGTTTATTCACATACAGGCTCCGATGTCGGGCAGCTTTTCTACGCTGCCCTCGCAGGACCTCTCCCGAGATGTGCCCAGCCCCGGGCGCTGCCCCAGAAAAAATATCATTTTATGGAAAAGATCAGGCCAACGATAACAAAACCATACCGAAGGCAACGTGGGGGTTCGGAGGGGAAGGAAAAAAAACCAGGAGCAAATGCAACGCATCTGACTTGGTGCAGGCAACAGCGTGTGGGAAAAGGATGCCCGGCTCCGTCCGCAAGATGCGGATTCTCAAAGACTCAAAATTGTTCAAAGTCTTTTTTTTTTTTTTTTTCCTTAGCAACACAGGGAGGTTTTTAATATTTCAGCTGGTTTGTGCCTTCTGTGTGCTGGGACCGGACAACTGGCCAAGTCCCCTCCACCTGTGAGACCAGAAGGAAAAAAAAAAAAAATTAAAAAAAAAAATCTAAAAGTCAGGCTGGGTGAAAGAGTCTCCACCCGACAGCTCAATATTTCTAAATATATAAAAGTCTCGGGCAATGCTTCAAATACCCAATTAAGAGGCACCACGGGCATGGCCCCAGCCTCTGCCAAGTTCAGCCGCGTTCCCTAACTGCTCTTTTCACCAACTTCCCCCCGGCTATGCTGCAGAAAGGATTAAAAAAAGGAAAAAAAAAAAAAAAATCCCTTTTTTTTTTTTTTTGAGTGAGATTCACCCTCGCACCACAGTCCCCGCAGGATTACAAATATTTGATGCAATCAGAAAGAAAACAAAACCGTCCCGGAATGACAACTGAGAGGGAAACAATCTGGGAAGTTTTAACCTTCAAAATCTGTCTCTTCATTCCGGTTGTGATTTCTGCAGGCGAGGGAGGAGGGAACCACCAGCCAGGCGGCGGCTGCTTCTGCGCGACGACGGCAACTTTAGAGGGGATTTTAAAAGAAGGCGAGGAGGCTCTAGTTATTAAAATTCAAAGTGCTATCGATCTCCTTTTAGTGCAGGGGGGGAATCCTTTTAGTGCAGGGGGGAAAAAAAAAAAGAGCAAAGAGTCAACAAGGAACCCAAAACCTCTTTAGTAACCCAGCCTGCCCGCTCGCAAGGAAAAAGGAAATTGCTGGCAAACTCTGCACTGAGTTTCCAAAGTTGATAAATCAAATAAACAGCAATTAAAAAAAAAAATTGGGGGGAAAAAAATTTCCAGGAATGAATGGATCTGCCCCGAGGAGCCGCAGGGCAGCAGCAGGGCATGGACC
>NW_010126431.1:5824-6170 GCF_000699245.1 Pterocles gutturalis
GCTCCCATAAATCAGGTTCTGTGTGTGCAGGAGAGCAACCGAAATACAGCCACTTGTGATTACGTACACGCAATATTTTCTTTCTTTAATTTATTTATTTTAATTTTATTTATTTTTTAACAAATACAAGCTTCATTTCCTACCAATTAATCCTATAGCCAGATTTTTTACTCTGTTCTTCAGCCACTTGCAAAATCCTCCTGGAAAGATCTCTGGGAGTTCTATGGGATTATATTGTTTAGTGAGCCAGTTATAATCCCGCCGGTAAGAGGAGCTGATCCGGGCAGAGAGGCATTGGCTCGACGCTATTTGCAAATACAAATTAAAACAGAGATAGCGGCAGGTT
>NW_010126431.1:6196-8992 GCF_000699245.1 Pterocles gutturalis
GGAGAGATATTATTTGATCCAACTCCGGCTGGGGAAGGAAAAACAGGGCTCCAGGGGAATTCAGCCAAGGCAATTTTTTTTTCCAGGCATTGGCAGCCCTTAAGAACTGCAGGAAAAAAAAAAAATATCAAAATATAGGAAGAGAAATGCACGGCGGGACCTGCACGCTGGGATGTTTGGGAACAGACGCCTGGATATGGGATGTCTCGTGACCGTGGTTAATTCTAGGAGGGGGAAAAGCACCTATAAGCCCAGCCCACCTGCAAAGTTAAAATATTCCATCTTCTGCAGCGCAATTACTTCTCCCTCCTTTAATTCCTTCTTATTTCTTTCGGGCAGAGACACAGACCACCGGTATGATGGACATCTGCACCTCCGTTGCGTCGGGGGGAATTTCCTAAACCAGCAGAAACCACGTGTAATATCCACTGGGCAGGATTTTACAGCCGGCTTCAGGACGCACATCGACCTCCCCCTCCAGCTCACACGTGCACATTTCCACCGGTCCCCGGGACCCTGCGATGCACCACGGGGGCTGCGCTTGCTTCCCGGACCCTCTCCATCTTCTGGAGGGGTTCCCAAGAATAATGTAATGGAATTTAAATTATTTCATCCAAAATCAAAAATGTGTTTTAAATTAACACCCAAAACAGGGCGGGGGGGGGGAAGCAAGCATACTCCAAAAAAAAAAAATCTTTGCAAGAGATAATTCCACAGGTGAATATTCTCACCCATCTCCCCATGCTCCAGTTCTCTATCCCCAAAAGCTGCAAACACTAACTTCAGCCAACCCCTTCTTCCAACTGGGGATCCCCCGGACTGGTCCCCAGTGGATCCCAGGCAGCTGGGATGCTCGACCCCAGCCGACACGGAGCCCCCTCGTTGCTCAGGGACCACCCCCCCCAAAATGACCACTGCTCCTTCCTGCATCCATCAACGCATATCTCAATCCATACGTCGCCTGGACCGCTCCTGCCCATGGAGAACCCACTGGCGGCACGGCACCATCGCCGCTCCTCGAGGACGGGAACTTTGTGCAAGCAGACATCCAACAACCCACAAGTAACCATCCCGAGGAGGACGCGGGGAGCTGGGGACGTGCCATCGAATGGGACTAACCTCCAAAATCATCTTTCACGATGCAGCAAAGCAGCAGTCGTCCCCAAAGCAGCCGGAGCACTAAGGACATAAGCACAGAGCTGATTTCTACCCGTGCAGCAGACCGCTGGCATTTACCTCTGCTCCGACAACCCTGCTGAAGCCCGGAGGATCTCACCATGAACCAACATTCACGCCCTCGTCCAGCACGGTGGCATGAGCTCACCCCCCAAAAAACTGCACCAGAATTCAGCCCACGAAGGGGCATTTCAGAGCAGCTGCCATCCCGGGCTTTCCAGCTCTAAAAAGAAAAAGGAATTTCCCTCCCCGTGAATAGCGGGTTATACATTCCTTGGCAACTGCTCTACCATTAGCAAACACAATCTGTGTTCCTGCCTCGCTCGTTTGTTTGCCGAGCGCGTTGGGAAGGGAATATTTTCTCCCCCAGGAGATAAACCCCCGCAGGCTTCGCCTCCTTGACGCAAGCGACCGCGCATGAAGTTTTGCTGCGAGTCAGGGGCTTGTTCCTGCAAACGGGCACCTCCGGGAACCCTTCCTGAACAAATCCCACCTGCAAAGGAGTCTGAACGGCTCAACAGGGGGGTTGAGGAGGTTTTGTCCCAGCACCATCCCTGCCAACAGCATCTCAGCCCTGCTGACCCGGAATAAAATATGGGGGGAATAAAAAAGGGGGAAAAATGTACAGGGCATGGTTGAAAAGCACATGTTGGACCAAGGGCAGAGAAGATGGAAAGCCCTCCAGCGCCAGACCAGGGTGTGCAAAACCCACCCAGGATATCATTTAAATGACAAAACTCCCTTAAAACACCAAAAGTAGACATTTGTGCTTCCACAAGTATTTCCCCCCCCTCCGCATATCAAATACGCTTCCTTTAGGGAAGAAGAGACAGAGGAAAGGGCTCGTTTGGCTGATTTCCTTTTTCCTCTGCCCCGGTGAGCTCCTGCAGAGCGGCCAAGCCTTCCAGCATCTCCCACGCAGCCGCAGCATCGCTCCCAGCCCTCGATGCAGCCCATCCGGAAATTGCTGAATTACTGCAGCACCCATGTAAGAACCCGGCTTGTCCTCTCCTCGGGTCTACAGGAGTCAAAAATCGAGATGCATCCAGCACCTGGAAGCAGAGGCTGCTTTGAACGCACATGGGAAGAGATGCGCTAGGAAAGGAGCAACGTGCAAAGCACCATCACCCAGCCCCACCATACTCAAAAGGTCTCCTTTTTATTTTTTTTATTTTTTCCCTAGCGGTTTAATTTAATTTTTTTTTCCTGTTTCCTGGCTGTGCTCTGACAGCCAGCCCACGCTCCCACGCACAACTCCTCCAAACCTGCACCGGGGGCTATTGCCATGAGAAAAAGCAGCTCAAGTAGTTGCTGGGGGTCCCAGCAAGGGAAAAACCACCCCCAAGGCAACGCACACCCCCAATACCAGCTCCCTGATGCCCTTTTGAAAAAACCCCCGCCCCCCCCACCGGGGGGGGGGGTTGGGGGGGGGGGGGGGTGCTCAGGCAGGAACCGCTCCCAAATCCCACCAGCAATTCCCGCAGCCATCCGGTCCCGCCTTTCATTTCCAGCTCAACCTTTCCCCTCTTTGCTCAGCTTCCAAGTTCCGTTGAAGACATTATCCTAATTATAATTATCTCTGGCACCGCTCTGACGACCCGGAGCGCTTCACTCCCATTC
>NW_010126432.1:0-2738 GCF_000699245.1 Pterocles gutturalis
ACCCCGGCTTTCTGCACCCCTGGTCAAAACGGGGAGTGGCCGCTCCAGCTGCTCATTCCTACAGATGCTCGAGCAACTGCTCTGTGGCACAAGAGGGACAAACCGAAAAGCACGTGTTTGTTAGCAGGGCCCGGGGTGACACCCTGCGTGACCTTCAGCACCATCCCCAGGGCTCCAGCAGCCCCCAGCCCGTCCCCCTCCCGGACTGGTGGGTGCTGGGCTCTGTGCTGGGTGCGACGGCCACGGCTGGGAGCCAAGCGCATCCAGGTCCTGCCTGTTCCCCATGGAAGTGTGTGTGCCCGTGTGCTGCAGCATGACCCACACCCCATGCAGCAGTGTGGTGCCTGTCACCCCAGCGAGGTGCTGGCCGTGGCACAGGAGGCCAGGGAGCATTCCGTGGTAAATGCCGTTTGCACTGACGTTATCGGCTGAATTCCGATCTCCGGGCTGCCTGGCTCGCACACGCTGATGGAGCAATTGCCCAACCAGAGAGCAGCAGATGGAGCGAAGATCCCGGATAGTTTTCCTTGCAGCCTGCCATATCTCAGCCGTGTGTTTACAACCTGGAAATACCACAAATACTAGAGGAGAGGACTGCAAATCTGCAGGAATGGTTTCTGCGTGATCCTCTCGCAGATGGTGCCATCAGGCTGCGCGTACATCCCTTTGCTCAGGACTTGTTCAGAAGCACGGGGTGGAAGTCGTTAACGTGGGGTTTGTTTCAAAAGTTCTTCTCCCATCATGATTTTGTCAAAACAAATTTTTTTTTCTTTCTTTTTTTATTTTTTTTTAATGGTGGCCATTTGGCTAAATTAAAATGTTGACAAACACCTTCAGGATAATGCAAGAAACCAATGACCTCACTCTGTTTCATCTCAAGTTTCCTTTTACTTTGGTATTTCTTTGTAGTCTGTCGTATGTTGATTTGTGCTTGGCTGACTGAGTGCACACTTTTTAATGAATGATGTTGCAAATAACACCATCTCATCTACTGGTGTTTTTCAATTCAGTGCCTGACATAAACTTATTGAAAACAAAGGTTTTGAAGGTTGTTTTTCTTTTTTACATGTTCTTTCCTATTTGTGCTCTGTGATTAACATTCATGTTGTATTTTCATCTGATTAGGAAGGAAACAGAAATATGAAACATTCTGCAGTGTGCAAGTGCTGGAAATGAAGTGGACTGTCCGGTTTTGTGCACGCCAGTCAATGCTCATCTCCCATCAAATCTGTTTTGTGAGTACTGCTGCCATCTTTCCTAACCTTTAAGGCCAGTCTGCTCTAGGGTTCCTATCACAACACTGGGCAGGACTCAAGCTCTGCTGGGGCAAAGCATGTGCACGTTGCAGTGCCCAGTTCCCAGTGTGTTCCCGGGGGCTCTCCAGGCTCCCCGAGGGGCTGGGTCTCACCTGCGTCAGCGAAACGCGTGGTGGGGGACACGTGCCCTGAGGATGCCACCAGGTGCCCCAGCCCCGGGCAGCCTTTCCCCCACCACCGCTGCAGCCATCCCAGCCCCTCTCCTGCCTGCCTGCGGCACCAGGCTGCCGGCCCCGGGGCAGGACAGGGGCTTTTTCCAGCCAGGAGTTTCCAAAGGGCCTGGAACAGCAAAGCCAGGCTCTGATCTTAATTGTGTCTCTGGGTTCTGCTGCAATATACAAGCTGATGATGCGAACACTTTGCATTTATAGAACACTTTAAATCTTCAAAGCACTTTCCAAATGCTAATTCACCTATGGAATGTCCCTTGGGCTAAGCATCACCCTGGCTTTACACAGAGAAAACCAGGAGAGGAGGCCACCCAGCATATCAGTGTCCCATTTGGGATCGGGATGTGAGGCTTTCCTGGTTCTCCACTTAACCCAGACCATCCCACTGCGCTTGATTATCTGCCACCGCCTCTCCCTCGCAATGCTTCTCCTAATTGGGGTTAAAAAATAAAGGCAGAGCTGGAAAGCTGCTAGTCCTTCCCTTTCATGTCAAAAGCCTCTGTCTGATGTCGATGCTGTAATTAACTCCAGGCTGGACGCAGCTGGGTGCCCGCTCGGGAGGACACGGCTGCTCAGGCAGCACTGTCCCTGTGGTGGGCTCCTGCCCGGGCACGGCCCCATGTCACCTGCTCCTGCCCTGTCCCCTTGTCTGCAGGAGCCCCTTCAGCTTATGAGAGGAGGGTCGCCTTGTACCCAAGGGATGGAACCGCGGAAATACATATTGCCAGTGTTTTCCAACCAAAGCGTTTTATCGTGAAGCTGGAAATTAGGAAACAACATTTAGTGCAGAAATATCCTTCTCTGATGTGCCCGTCCTTGCTCCGTGGATGGCTGCACAAGGTGGCTCTCCAGCAGGACCTGCATCCCGCGGGGGTCTGGCGATGGGCTCCCGAGAAGTCGGCTTTGCCCGCGGTGGCAGGGTGGCTCTTGTTTGGGCTCCCGAGAAGTCGGCTTTGCCCGCGGTGGCAGGGTGGCTCTTGTTTGGGCTCCCGAGAAGTCGGCTTTGCCCGCGGTGGCAGGGTGGCTCTTGTTTGGGCTCCCGAGAAGTCGGCTTTGCCCGCGGTGGCAGGGTGGCTCTTGTTTGGGGTCCCCTCTTGAAGTAACAACCGGGGACAGTGTGAGCGAGCGCGACGAGTGTCTCTCCATGTCCCCTCATCTCGTGTGCTCCGGAGGCACCCTCCTCGCCCCGTCCTTCATCCCAGCATGCAACCCAGTGCTCAGATGGCTGACCCTCCGGGTGCTGGGGACCCTG
>NW_010126432.1:2798-3103 GCF_000699245.1 Pterocles gutturalis
TGCCGGAATGGGAGCCAGGAGAGGGGCACAGAGTGCTTCCCAGGAGGCTACGAACTGCCTCTGCATCGTACGAGTGGATGCCACACGCCTCCTCCTCCGGGGAGAAGGGACCTTTCAGGCTGTTTTTAGCTCCTGGAGGGCAGGCAGAGGGGGTGCCACTTACAAGCTGCTGCAAATTATAGATCTGAAGCTAGCAGCTTGTCCTCCTCCCCACCCACAAACACATCACCCCGTGTTGCTGCTTGAGGGGGGCAAGGGGCAGGACCTGCCTGTGCCTGCAGACCCGGGGGGCTGGGGTGAACACC
>NW_010126432.1:3143-15765 GCF_000699245.1 Pterocles gutturalis
GCAGCCAGCACGGCCCGGCCGCGGCAGGCGGCTGCGCGCAGCTGCAGCGGTGGATTCTGTACCCGTCGAGTGCTAATTTAGAGCAGCCTGTGCATTCAGTAAACACGCTGCATTTGCTTGGAGACATAATTAGGCCAGTGTGAATCTGCAGGGGTGTGCGCAGCACGGGGACCCACAGCCAGCACAGCAAAACCTCCCCAAAATTGTGCACCTCTCAAAGCAATGCCTGCTCCCCTCCACTCCGTCCTGGTCAGGTGGGCAGCCCCCTGCTCCCACCGCCCCGCTCCGTACCCTCCGGGGGGGCACACAGCAGGGACAAACCCTGGGCAGCTGATGGGAAGCCTTCCTTTCACCTTTTTCCCTTTCACGAGGTATGCATCAGCTGGTGGATAAAAGCCAAACGCTGAGAATCCAGCTACCCTTGTGTAAGAACAGTGCTCTAGAGAGCTGACAGAGAGTCAAATGCAGTGTTTTGCCCACAACAGCCTTGTGCAGCCTTGCTGTTGGGTAACACGAAAGCTTCAGCCGATTCTGAAGTAGCTGGAGCGGAGCGGTGCCTATCCAGAAATAGAGACATATTTTTAAATGAAATTTATTCACTGATTTTCCTTAAAACAGATTGTTTGTGTTTGTTGAAGTGTCATTAGAAGCAGCCGGTGGTGGAGCTGGGCTGGGCAGCAGCGGGGGGATGGACACGGTTGTCCCTGTGCCTGAGGATGTCACCCTGACCTCCTTCTCCTCCTGTGCTGCCTGGTCCCTGCCCCGAGGGATGCGGTGGCCACCCAGGAGGGGAACGGAGGCTTTGCCTCGCCCCTCCTGGTACATTCATCCTTTTTTCCCTGCGGTGCAGTGAAGGACTGCACAACACCAGGAACTAAATCCTGCTGCCCTGGGATTTGGCCGGTAAGGGCTGGATCTGCAGGGATGCAATTTTCATTTTTAAGACAAGAAGAAATAAGGGTTTCCAAGCAGCAACAGACCCCAGCACCAGCCTAACAGGCCCTTGGAAGCTGCTCTGAGCCCTTCTCAGCTGTTCTTCACACAGTCTGACCACAGCAAGTGTCGGGCTTCAGTTACCTAATTAAACACAGATGCAAATAACAACGCTGCTCCAACAATACATCACCTTTTAGTGTTCCCAGGTGCTCCTGGCCACCAGTGAGTGCTGCAGCCCCGAGCAGGGCCCGCAGCTCGGCCGGTGAAGCAAACCCACCTATAAATACCGCTGGCAGCAGGCTGCAGCTCCAGGCAGGGAGGGGATGGCTGTGGTGCTGGAGGGGGAGTGTGGTGGGGGTAAGTGTTCAACAGACCGTTGCAAATGTGCCTCTGCTTTATGGCATTGAGGAGCAGTGGGTTCAGCTGCCTGCTGCTCTGTGTTTGATTGCTCGGTGACCTGGGGGCTGGTGGTTGGAGTTTGCTCCTCCAGCAGCTCCTGCTTGCAGAGCTGTGCTCCTCATGGGAGCAGCTGCAGTGGGATGTGCAAAGAGCATGGTGGAAAGGTGCTGTGGGGTTGGATGGAGTCCTTGTGGCTGTTACTCCATGCTGGCAGACCAGCTCTGTGCCTGCAGGCTCCTGGGAGCAGTATCTCAGCCATGGCACAGACCAGCGCTCCCTGTGTGAGGTGGTGGCTGTCCCTGAGCTGTCCCTGCCCTCCCAGGGCTCCTCTCCTGGCTGCTGCCCTGTGTCCCTCCAGAGGCCATCCTGCTGTTGGTCTGTTCTCTGCCCAGCACACGTGTGCTCCCCAGCTCTGGGTATGGGCTGTGCTGGGAGCTGCGAGGGAGGTTTGCCTCTGCAAGTAAAACTCAGCCAAGGGAATTTCCCTCTTTGAAATGCTTCTTCCTGGTTTTTGTTTCTTTGCGACTTCAAGATTTTTGTGCTTGCTCAGGACTCTGACCTGCCCATGTGGGAGACCCCAGGGCTGGGGTGGGAGCTCAGGGAGCTGCTGCCTTTCATCAGGATCCTGCACCCGCTGCGGAGGTGCTGCCGTGCTCTGCTCCCGCTGACCTCAGCCACCGGGAATGCACCATGGCCCTGCCCGTGCCAGCGGGACAGCACAGGGAAACCTTCCCGGCTTGGCTTCCTGCGGAAATGGAGCCCGCTGAGCTCGCGGGGTATGTGACAGTGTGTGTAGCTCTGTGCACCCTCATGCCCCATGAGCCCAAAACTGGCACAGTGCGGACCCCCACACTTCAGGGGTTCGGTATCACCCTGGGGGGCGGCTGGTGCAGCCCTGCCCGTGCCATGCTCTGACCCCGCTCATCTCACAAGGGATGGGCTGTCCCCTGCTGCAGGGAAACCCTGAAGAACAGTGAAAAGAGGGAAGTTTCCGTCTTTTGCTGGCAGTCAGTTCTGGTTAACATGGATTGCTTGACAGATCCTCATGCACACTGCAGTGTTTACCATGGTCACGCCACTATCTTCCCCTCCATTAAGTCATGCAACTGGTAAGTGACTCCTTCCCTTCTTTCTCCTCATGGATCCAAAAGGTGTCTAAATGCCGGTGATTTTTTCCTTGTACATATCAAAAATGCAACCTTCTCCTGGGGTTAGCAGCCAGTGACTCCACGCAGAGTATTTTTGCTCCTGCTTTTACCTGCTGGCCTCTTCAGCACACAGCCTGCTCCAGCTCCTTTAAATGATCAGGTAAAATTATCTTTTTGACCTGCTGACCTGAACCTTTCTGCTTGCTGTTCCCACACTGAAGCCAGTTAAATGCTTGTGTCATTGCTTTGCAGCTCCACCTCACTCCTTTGCATCCTTCACGCCTGACCTGTCCTCTGCCCATGGCCTCTGGCCCTTCTGGTGCCCCTGCTGCTGCTCAGGCCCTTTGGTGTCTCTTCTCCAGCACTCGCCCACAGACTGGACTTTAAGATGCGGCGTGTGCTCAGAATAACCTGGGCAGTGGGGCAGGACTGGAGCGTTTGGGCATCGCCGCAGCTGGAATCGTAACGCTCGTCCCCATCCCACTCCATTGCCTGCCCTGTGCCTGCACGAGGAGCAGACCTGTGGTGCTTGCTCTGAGGAAGCAAAACACAACAAAACATTTTTCAGCAAAGCTTGCAAGCGGAAACATGCCTTCAAAGCCTTGCAGTCCAGTTCTCTACGGCTTTTCTTTCTGTCCTACTTTGCACATACCCTGCTTTGCTGCAATAGATCCAACCCAACGTGTTACGCTCCTTAGGGCAAAGGCTGTCTCTCTTTGTTCTGCAGAGCTGCCAGCATGCTTCCAGCCATCACTTCGCATTTCCTGACACGGGGAGGAGGGTGAGGAGAGGCCCCGTGCTGGAAAGACAGATGTCATTAAAATACAGTGGAAAAGAGGCTGAAGTAAAACACAGCGCAGTGGTGATCTACATCATGAAACCTGATGGCTTGGCTGCTGCATGCGAAATTATTATTGCTGTATTTTTAGTAGGACTCGTGCTAGCTGGGGGAAACAAACCCATGAGAGCAGCGTGGATGCTGCTGTGTGGCAGGGCTGTTGCAGGTGGTGCTGGGCTCCTGACAGCCTGTCGGTCCCCTGCCTGCTGCTCCCTGGCTCTGCCCTGTGCCGTGCCGCCCGCCCCGGCACGCGGTGATGCTCCTGGGCTGGAGCGAGGCAGGTACGGCTCTGAACGGTCCTGTGGGGGCTATTTAATGTGCAAAGGTTGGCCTGAGCTGTTTGGAGCCGCTAAGAAATGCAGAAGGGCTGTTCTAGAGTCTTTTTGCAAGATTTATCTGTACAGGGACACACACAGAAGTGCATGCACAGCTGGGTGAGGAGCCCTCTACAGCACGCATCAACAGCAGCTGCTGTGTGCGACCTGGGGTTTACCTGGGGAACATACGTCTGTCGGTTGTTTGAGCCTCTGCAAAGGTGGAATTCACCTGCCCGCAGCCCCTGCGCCCGCAGCCGCGAGCTGTTCGCACTGAGCGAGCCCAGCCGATAGCGCTGCAGAGGAGGAGATTGCTGTAATGTGGAAATTACAGGGCAAGGGAGGTTTGCTGCTCTGGCAGCACCTGTAAGTAACTGTAAGGATGGAAGTCGCTTTGCCTGTCTCACTGCTGCAGACCATGGCAGCGGTGCTCAGCTGTGTTCTCTCATTGCTGCTTTGAACCACGTTTCCTGTTTGATTGTTCCCTTAATCAAAAGAAAATGAACTCCAATTATGGTATCTCGCGAAGTCTGATTTGTGTCGCACTAACCCTGCCGGTGTCCCTTTGAGAAGCAGTCGCACGGAGCCCTGGTTCACACGGGGCTGAGGAGGAAGGGGTGGATCAGGCTTCTCCAGTAAATGCAGTGAGAGCCCAGTTCGACTCATGCAAATCAAAGTGTTCGTGTAGAGTGAGATCCTCCTGCTTGAGATGGGATGGGAGACTGGCACGAGCATCGTCAGAGTGTTTGGGAAATGCAGAGGGCGTGCCCGTGGCTGCGTGTTTACCCAGGCGTGCTCGTGCAGGTTCTCTTGGTGGAAGATGCATCTTCTGCTCGTGTTACACGAGGCTTCCAGCAGCCCCAGGGACCTGCAAGAGCAGCGTCTGTCACGACAGAAACCGCTTTCGGCACGTGGAGACCGTGGCCGGTTGGAAGGTCTGTATTGTTATTAGTGTGCGGCCTTGGGAGCTGTCATGTATTTCATGAACAAAATTTAATAACCGTAATAAATGAATCTATTGAGAATATTAAGCTTTAAAAGTGCTGGTTTTGGATTAAAAGCAGATAGCCTTGGTGGGGTGTAAGCAGAAAGCTTAGTTTAAGTCCTACTCAATGAAACTGCATTTAACAGTGGAGATTTACTGAAATCTTACGCCGACATCTCTGCTTTTCCACGGTGACCCGGGGCCCCGTCCCCTTCTGCTCTGCACCTCTGCTTTGCCTGCTGGGAAAGAAAATGACCCAACGGGAATAGCTTGAGCACACGCGAGGGAGGGGCTGCAAACACGCAGAGGATTGGGCTTCGGGTGGCTCTCGGTAGGTGACTGTCTTTTAAAAATGTAAAACAAACCCAGAACGGTCAAAAGGCCCTGGAAGGCAGCGAGAATTACAAATAGGGACTGAAAGCTAAAGAGAGAGAAAATCTTAATTAGATCTCCACCAACCTGTAGAGGAACATGTTTGGATTAAAATGAAATGGAGCTTTGTACTCTCAGGGCTTCAGAGCAAGAATGGGAGAGGAATTATTCACATTTGCTATTTGTGAAGCTGGATTGCTTTTTTCCATGAACTTGTCTTTTTAACTTCTCACCTTGTCAGGAAATTGTGAAAATCTGCTGGGATGGTGTATTTGGGGTAGTTCTTATCGCAGCGCATAGCAGAAACATTTCCATGGTTTCAGAACACGGGCAGAGTTTTCTGTTTAATCCTATCCTCCGAGCTAACTCCTTTCCTCTTGCGGTAAGCCAGCCTGCCCACCATCCACCAACCCGCCTTGTATTTCGCTACCATCAATATTTTCTCTTTGTGAATATCTATCAATATTTAACACAGTGGTGTCAGTTTTGCTGTAAGATGAGAGGGACTACTAGAAACCCTGAATTATGCATCGTGTGGCTGGGGGAAGCTGCAGAGAGTTTTCTTTTGGACCCAAAGCTCCTGGAGTTGATCTCCAGGACCCGCAGCCTGAAATCCTAATGATGGATGAGCATCAGAAGAAACTCAATCAGCGGCACGAAGGAAAGCCCCGCAAAGTGAGGTTCAAAATATCATCCGCGTACAGCGGTCGAGTGTTGAAACAAGTCTATGAAGACGGGCAGGAGCTGGAGCCCCCGGCCAAGGAGCACTCCCGGCGTTTTCTCCGCCACAGCTTCGAGCCCGGGGACCCTTTCTGCGGGGCTGGGGAAGCGCCAGAGAACAGGTTGTACTCGCCAGCCCAGCTGACTGCCCAGCGCATCAGCATATTCAAAGAGGACAAGAAATACGGCCTGGCCAGCAACTCGCCTCTGCTCAGCGACGGCCAGGCCAGCGACGGCTGCTGCAGGGTAAGTGGTGTCCAGCCCGGGGCCACCAAACCGCGCGGGAACCTGCCTCGGGCTGAACCACTTGTGTGGCAATATGGTGAGAGGAGTCTCCAGCTGGAACCTCGTTCAGATAAAGCTCGGTTTGGTCACTCCAGGATTTTAAAAGGGTGACGGTTAGTCTCCAGCCCCTATCCCACCAATTCTGTGTTCTGCTCGCTCTGCGAGTGGCAGGTCTGCGTGTTCTGCAGCAGTGCCGTCGGCGAGCGAGCAGCATCCGCTCGCTGTGCTCCGTCTTCCCACTGGTGATCTGCATCTGCCCATCTTGTAGAATTAGATGTAACGTTTCCATATATACCAATATCTATAAATAGTAATCCTAATGCACCTCAAGCAGCCAGATGTAAGGTGGATATTATCTTAATTAGTTATATTTAAAACATTAAAGTTGCATGACTTCAGCTGGTAAAAGGTTAGTGCCGCCAGCAGCGAGCCTCCGAGCGATGCATCCGCGTCCTCTGCCGAGTCAAATTCCCCTTCAGCTGCTTTGAAAATCCCAGCTTAGTTTCAGTGGGTATTTTGTTAACGTATAATTAATGCCACTGATGCAGAAGTGTCTCTTTAGTCCTAATAAAAACCGGTGTGTGTGTAATATATGTTAAATTGATTCATACACAGGGATTGTGTTCATTTTCTTACCCTGTCGAATCAGATCGATGTATCTTTTGCTGCTATTTGGTGTTATCAGCTCTAGATGTACCAACCGAACCATTCACACACCAGTGTCGGCACATCGGCAGTATTGGTACCAGCCGCGGCACGCCGACAGGCAGGCTTTAAATGGAGTTGGTTACACTGATATAATCAGCAGGCTCCTAGAGCTGAGTCTGCCCAGAGATAAAACAATAAAAAGGAAGACGGTGCGAGGTGCGCTGGCTGGCTGAATCATTCTCACGCCTTTCCCTGGGGACGGCTCATTCCAGCCCAGCTCGCACTGACCCACGAGCAGTCAGTGCCGGCACACCACCCCCCTGCTGTCCCGCGCCCCCAGACCGCAGAAGGGCTGAGAACTGGGGGTGTCTGCGGAGGGAATCGCTCCAGTACACCCACCGCTGCGATGCAGACAGCTGTGTCCTCATCTGCTGTGGGCATTGGGTCAGTAAGGTATGTTGCTCTGGCACTAGAGAGAACAAAATGCTTTAAAAAGTATAAAATTATTTTAGAGCTTTGATTTGAATGCATTAAAAGTCTGTTAATTCTTGGTGCTAATCAAAGCTGTGCGTGGGGAATCCAGAGGGCTGATGGCTGAGCTATATTTAGCTGACACACTGGACATCCAGTTTAACTGAAAAAACCAAACCGTGATGCATCTCTCCTGCCTAAAGACAGCACTCAGGTGATCTTATCCCTCCCGTTAATTTGTTCTGCATTCCTGGGTAGCACTCATCTCTGTTCTCCAGCTTCCCTCACCGTAAATACCTGGAGCGATCATGCTGTCCAGTACTGCTTGTGTGTTGTGTCAACCCGCACTTGGTATGTGAAGACACCGTGTCTGTGTAACAATCGCCAGGCTTTTAAAGCCTTTGCCAATGGTGCGGGTCTGTGCTACCCACCTCCCCCATGCTTCACCCCCCAGAGATGCAGGTTCTTGATGGCCGGGGAGCCATCAGCCACCCCACGGCAGCCCGTGCGACGCTGGCGGGGTATTTCCTTAGGAGAACATCTCCTTTTGCATCACTGCTTGACACAGATACTGAAACAGAGCGAAACACGAATAGCGTGTAAAACAATAGTCCGTGGTAACAGCCATACGATACCTGGTGCAAAGGGAGACAGGGACTGGGCAGGCGAAATACTGCTTCCAGAGAAGCGCTTGACCAAGTTTAGCTGTAAAATCATCAGAGAAGAACACAAATTCAAGCGCACACAGAGATGGTTATTTAGACTGGCTACTTGCTGTCAGGAACACAGTTTAGCATGGGACAAGGAGGGTTTTTTATCATCTGACCCTTTTGCCAGCATTAATGAATTACAAAGAAAAGCTTTATTTTAAATCCGATAAAACCCCACCAAAGGCTGTGGAATAGGTCGCCATCGTGGGAATTTCTACTTCTGCCCAAAAACATGAAAACCCCTCTCCAGCCCCCCACCCTCCAGCTGTGCAACCTTTGAAGATGTGCAGGTCTGTCCCCAGAGCAGAGGTCGCTTTCCCACATCTGCCAAGACCACTGCTCTTAGGATTGTGCCTTCCTTTTTTTCTTGTACATGGGCTGGAATGAGAATTTACATCCCCAAAATCCTTCCCCATCCAGAATGTGACATTGAAGTGAGGCTCCTGGGATGTGACCCAACGTCTTGGTCTGATCCCGTAGCCCGTTGACTTGTGCTGCAGAGCTGGCCATGCAGGTCACCGGCTGGTGGGGACATTCTTCTGGGAGCCCAGGGACCATTGGTGTTTGCAGAATGTATTTATACAGGCGGGATGCTGATGAGATCCTTCTACAGGCTTCCCCAATTTTAGATTTTGGCAAGATCATCATCTACACCAATAACCTGAAAATCATCCGTGCGCCGATGGACCAGAAAGAGCTCATGAGGAGAATCGTCCAGGCTGAGGGAATAAGTGACTGGGCCTTCGTATACCGGGAAAGGAAAGAAAGATTTGTCAGCGGGCGTAAAAAAGATGTGGAAAAAAAGGTTGCCTGCAACCAGTATGTGCAGGTAAGATATTTTTTTTTCTCTAAGGCTTTTGGGTCTTAAAGGTCTGGTCAGACCACTGAGTGCTCCCGCCCAAGCCCCATCTCTGTATCTGACACTTCCCTAAATCTGGATTAAAAGCATCACTGTGTTCCTCTTTCCGCTCGGGGGATAACCGACCAACACTGCACTGCAGTTTGCGCGCTGGGGACAACCATTCTGTTTGCAGTGCTCGTGTCTCCCACCGGATCCCTCCCCTGGACATCACTGGTGCTCATGTAGCTTGGCTTAGCTCCATCCTCTGTCACTGTCTCCCAGTGGAATAAGTCCAGGCCGGAGTTTTTCCAGCCGAACAAAGCTAAACACAGCTGCTCTGTGGTTGAGACTGCTGGAGGCTAAAATTTTAATATCAGCTGAAATAAGATTGTGCCTTCCACTTGTTTTCTCACAGGTTAGTCTTTGTTGGTCAGAATCCCAATTAGTCTGACCATAATTTGATCCCACAAAGCATCATGTTGTTGTGCAGGGCAAATACAAAGCATCAGAGTTTTGCAGGTCTGAGTGCAGTCACCTCGGTCCTCCTGCAGCCATGAGCCTGCGCACGGCCCCCTTGCACAGAGACCCCGGGAAAACTGGAAACAGCCCCGAGAAACTGAGCAGGAAGTTTGGCCTCTGTCCGTTTTGAAATTAACTTGATTTTCAGAGAAAGGGCTTTAACATAAAAGCCACAATTCATTGCATCTCCCAGCGACGCCTATCTGAGTCATCAAAAATCACTCCTGGCCTTTGGGGGGGGAACACAGGGGAAAGGACCCCCCCACGGTAATGGATCGCCTTCCCCCAGTGGCACACCTGGGAGGAGGGCACAGCTCCAGAGAAACCTGTTAACCCTCTAAGGGCTCAAAGTACTTCTGTTCTTGAGGTTTGGGAACAAAAAGTAAAACTTGAAGGTCCTAAAGCGATGATGTTTTTAGAATGATTTTGGACTTTCTGTACACTGGTATAACGAGCATTCATTTAAAGATGACCAAATCACAGAAGATTATTCCAAGAATTCAGTTAATTCGCACTATCAAATTCATAAGCAGGCACCAATACGATGCGTGTCTGGCACCCGCTCCCCGTATCGTAGTTACAACCTCGTTCCGTAGCGCGGGGTAGAGCAGAACCGCTGCACGGGAGTGATGCAGGGCTCTGAACCTGACACCAAAAGAATGAGCCTGCGCCATGCTCCATTCTTCCTGGTGCAGATATTTAATTACTTCTGGGCTCTGCGGAAGCATGGGGTTTTAAGCTGGGATTTGAAAGAGGCTGTCTGGCTCCCCGGGAGCTGGCTGCAAGCACGGGGGACAGCTTGAAAGAAGCTGTGTGTGTCGGTGGTGGGGAGTGGGGGGAGAGGATGGGGAGAAGTGCATGGAGGGATGAAGTGTGGCTCAGAACGGAGAATGCAGAGCTGGGAGGATGGATGTGTTCAGAAATGACAGGAAGATGGGTGGAGCTCTGCAGGAGGAGAAAAGCTGAAAGTATTGTGCTATAAGCCCCATCACATTAACTTCTCATTTCAGAGGTATCCACAAATTGCCCCCAGATATACAGGAGCCTTTTTCTGGAAGATCTTGCTGTAGAGAACAGAACGTTATTGGCAAAGTGGCACGTCAGGAGCAACAATGGCTTAAAAGCCCAAGAGACAGAATTTCCCTCTTTCAACTATTTACTGACTTTGCTGTCTGATAGCCAGGACAGATTTTTTTTCTCAATCTTTCTCTTTCAGGAAGTAGATGCTGAACACGGCTGTTCCCAGTGCAAAGGGTCAGGCTCTGCTCCTTGCTCACTGTGCCACGGAAGCAAGTTTTCAATGCTGGCAAACAGATTCAGGGAGTCCTACAGGGCTCTCCGCTGCCCGGCTTGCAAGGAAAGCGGCATGCAGCCCTGCCAGATCTGCGCTGCCTGACCAGGACCGCCGTCCCTGCCGTGGGCTACGCGCACCCTGGCGAGGTTGTGCTGAAAACTCTGAGTTATTTAACCTCCCAGCAGCCTTGCTAAAGTGATGAGTTTTTAAAAGCTGTGAAAGGCACGCTACACACATCTCACCACCAATGCGAATTCTGCAGCCCTGCTAACAACTGTCCCTCTTATCTCCTGCCTGCACCCGCCTAACTTGTGACCCAGCCCAGACCCAGCTTTGCAGCGATGCTGTCTGCAGGGGTGACATATCCCCCGACACTGGAGGAAATGATCCGCATTCGGATGTCAAGCACCTGCAAAAATGTCTCTGGCATCTGGAACTCAGTGTAAATTTGCCGGCACTGTCCCTCAGCTGGGTGTTGGGTGCCCGGCACCGGCAGGTCCCGACGCACCAGGCACTCCAGTATCATCACGAAGCGCAGCAGAAGTAGGTGCAGCTCGGGCACGTCAGTAACGTGTCAGGGTGTACAGTCTGTTTGTACAACAACAGCAGAGCCCTGCCTCCCCTGGGCTTTAACTTGCTGAACTTCATAAAATTACACTGTCCTCTGCAGTTAACTCTGTCATCGCCCTGCAGTGTCACAGGCATTTCCCGAGGATTTGGCTGGTTCTTAGATCTGCTTTAGCGGACACTGCGATTCCTTTGGGGTCTGATTTATGGGAAGAAGTTGAAACCCCTTCCCAAACCTGGAGCTATAAAAAAGTACAATAGTTTATTATTATAAATAGAAGTAATTAAGTTTTTAGCCTCCTTGTGAGGAAGCGCTGAACTAAAATTCCCCTGTACAATGCTCAGCACTTTTCAGGACCAGGCTGGTGGTGAGCAGGACTTTGGTTGCTTCATATTAATCCCATGTTGTAATCTGCAGAAGGTAAACTCTAATTAGTTGAGGTGAAGCAATGATGCGGGATACTCTGCAGGCTGCCACTGATGGTGCAGAACGCAGGGGCTTCGGGGGGCTTCGGCAAACAGGGGAAAGGTATATTTTTTCCCCAAAGCATGAACTTATTACATTTTATATTCACGAGCAATGTTAGTGCAGCCTTAACTCACATATTACCTCTGAGACTCTGATGAGTTAAGAGACTGCTCACATGTACTTCATGCTGAGGCTGCAAGCCTAGACAGGGTAATTTATGGCCAAGTTTCTGTTTTCCTGGGGTAGGTTATAAGATTTCTCTGCAATACTTAAATGATTAGAAACAATGCCGGTTTAGCTCTTAGACTTCCATATGTCTCCTACTGAAATTGTTCAGAGGGTACTGAGGGTTTCTTTTCCAAAAGAAGTGCATAAATCCCGAGCAGATACTTGATTGCCTTCACTTATTGTATCAGGATCTGCAATATGAAAAATGCCGTCCTTTGGGTATTCACTGAGGGCAGGCGAGACCTCACAGACCAGAAACTGCCGTCAAGCAGAGCTCTTCCCTCTAACTTGACCCGTTTGATCTCACAGTTTGTTGGGCTTGTTTACAAGTTTGCTGGCATCAGAGAAGAAAAAAGCAACCAGGTGAAATTGTTGGCTGATGATGTTTACAATAAAACTAGATGCAAGTATGCATTTATAAAATCAATATTTATTGTTCTTCAGTAACGACAATGTTTCTCAACCACCACCACTCCTCCTGGCTGTGTCAGCTCTTCCCTTCATCCCCACACGTTGGTGGGTGATGCCTGCAGCTGGGCTCTTCCCTTTTCGGGTCTGTGGTCCCGGGGACTGCAGGGCTTGTCTGGGCACGGCTCAGAGCCGGTGGGTTTGTCCCCTGCTCTCCATGCACTCCGTTCATTTTTGGTAAGACCCTGCCTTGATCTGACCAATAAATGCTTTTATTTGAGATGAAGTAGATGTCCGAGCTTTCCTGCAGCATCGTGGCGAGGCGGTGCTTTGGTAACGGGCTGCTTTCAACACGCTGCTGCTTTGTTTCTCCGTTGGCCTGATGCTCCCGCCCGTCCCCAGCCCGCGGAGGGCGTTGGGGGGATCCCGGCTGTGCCCCGCTGCCCGTCCCCGTCCCTGTCCGGCCCGGT
>NW_010126433.1:0-2473 GCF_000699245.1 Pterocles gutturalis
TCCTATGTATCCCCAGTTTCTAGGAGGCTAAAACATTTGCCTAGCCTGCTCATTCGTGCCATCTCCCAGATAATGCTCCACCCTGCCCAGACAAAGACATTTATCCACGGTAGGACTCTTCCTGGACTGAAAGAAACTCATCGCCTCAGGCTTGTAAGTATTGTGTAGCCCTGCAATAAATTGACTCTCTAAGTCAGAAGTTTGGCTCTCCCAACACTCAACAAGTCAACACCCTGTATACATGTAATTCTCCCCCTAGATATTTTTATTTACAAAATATTACATCTTGTCTTGCTTGCAAATCACAGATTTATTCTCACATAGGTATCTAATTCTCAGTCTCCCAAAACTTAATCCTGTAGTCTATCTCTTCCCCAAAAATACTTTGTCAGGAAACAAAAGAGAACATAAAACAAAATGTAAAGACAGCCACAAACCTGTAGGTTTTAAAACTCCAAATCAGTCCCATCTGTGGCATGGCTAAACATAGTGATTTAATATAAAACACACACATAGTACCTATACTTACCTATACTTTTCACTTACTTGAAAGGTATTGGGTTTTAACAGAAACCACTTTTTTTTTTTTTTTTAATTGAGGATTTAAAAATACATAGATCTCAAAATTAAAACAAAAAGAAACCTAATTATCACAGTTAATTAGTAATAAATTATTAATAACTATAGAGTAAGCATGTTAAGTCTTCTTCAAGTCTTCTGAAGCATTTAATCTTTCTGATGTCTAAATTAAAAAAGAAGGGAGCATCATAGCCTAACAAGGTAAAAGCCTTCTTTTTTAGTTTTTATACCTTAATCAATAGTCTGGGCTTGAGTCTATTTTCAAACCCATATTCACCAGATGTAGCTCTACTGAAACAAACTGAGTTAAATGGGGTCGTGCTAGAATGATATCAACTTCTCACTAAGACTCTGCACTTCTTCAAGTCAGAGAAAAACTCAAGAAAAAAAAATAATCCAAAGGATTTGCTACAATTTTATGCAAGCATTGGTAAGGAAAGAATCTGTCTGATTAATCAGTCAAAATCATACAGTTCATCCCTTACCATTTATTTAAAAGAATTAAGATTTTTCTGACATGAAGGAAGCTTGATTTGCGCTTCCTTGCAGGAATAAGTCAAGATATTTTACAATTAATTTCCATAGATCAACAAATCATACAAAACTGGTTTTTTTTTTTGTCTACAGACATTGTTCATTTTTTCATGAGGTCTAAGAGTGGAAATAAGAGAGGAAAATATATGAGACTGTCACATTTCTTTGCTGAAACTTAATGAAAAAAACAGATGGGAATTGCTAGCCTTTTAGCTAGAAGGAATAATATTTCTGAATGCTGTGACTCAGTCTTTGTAGAGAGACATTTGGTAGGTTTTGTTCATTATCAGGTGCCAGGAGATTATTATTCTGCTACTAGGGAGTGAAGGAATAGGGTCCCTTGTTTATGGGTTAGGGGATGTAAGGATCATTTAGCTTTTACTCACTGAAAGAAAAATCTGTCATAGTGAGCGTATGCTGTTTTGCATAATTGAGGATCAGATATTCAATTTATGTCAGGGACAGAATTTCAGCTCAGTATTAGAAAAACATTTTCAGAAAAGTTTAGCTCTCAGTCAGGAACTTGGTGTTCTCAGAAAAGTTAAGAACATGACAGTGTCAGGGCAAGGGCAGGGAGGCTGTCCCTTCTGTTAATCTATGCGCCACGAAGCAAAGAGAGTGGTCTAGGTGTAATACATTCTCAGTTTTATTTCTTCAAAGCTTCCTCCTTGATCTGAAAGTATCTGATCCTATGCATACACACGTATATGTGTGTCTTTCTATAGGTTCCTGCAAGGTGTAACTGTCTTATGTTTCCAAGATTGGCATCTTTGATGAGCTGATAGCAGCTGAGATATTTTCCGATAAACAACTTTTAATCCAGGAAAACTGCTAAATAGAATGGGAAATAAATGAAAGGGGACATAATTGTCTGGAGAGTTCCTTCCCTGCTGAGTGCAGACTCCTGTATGTTCTTTCCAGCAAACACACAACATTAACGTCAGAGGTTAGTGCCACCTGGAGTTATAAAGCAAAACAAAACATAACAAACAGTTGAAAGGGATACAGAAAGAGGAAAAATCTGCTTTTATTCCAAAGAAGGAAACTAGACAAAAGTAATTAAAAATGAGCACAAAGAGAGACAGAGAGCTAGACCGTGACATCATTATTTATGTTGGTAGAGCAGCTTATTCAACAAATGTTCTTTTTTTTTTTTTTTTTTTTTTTTTTCCTGCAAAGTTTTCATGTATTTAGTGTTGCGTCTACTGACACTGATTCTTTCAGTGTTGGTTACAAGATCCCCTTGTACTGTGAATAATAAAAGATGATTGTTATTTTCTGAAGACTCCCTTATGATACAGGTACTCTTCCAACAGTGCTGCTGTGAGACTAGGATAGCAAGCCAGAGCCTGCCCCAGGG
>NW_010126434.1:0-889 GCF_000699245.1 Pterocles gutturalis
GCGTTAGCACCTCAGATCTTAGCGTTTATTAATCCCCTGCAACAACAAGTACACTCGTTTGGAGCCACAGACTAACGCGTCCTTTTCTGCCAGCTGAGATAAAAATTCAAAGGACAGACAGACAGACGGACCATCCCCATGGGCACTGCTGCCGCCAGTCCAGCCCAGCGTGAGGGCGGCTGCGCTGGAAGCAGTACCAGTGAGAGCTGGAACAAGAGTTCCTCTGTTCTGAGCTCCGGCGGGAAGCCCTCCACAGGGCCCCTCGCCCGAGCAGGCAGCGATGCCTCTGCCACACATCCATTTGCATAACGCACAATATCCAGTGCTCCGGGCTGTCCGGCCGCTTTCTCTTCCGCAGCAAAACAAAGACATTTTCTCCAAGAGCTACTGAACAGCCCTGTCAGAAGCGATCGCGTCCACACCAGCCACCAGCTGCTCCCTGGAGATGTTCACGGAGGAACAAATGCTGGGAGGACAGAGCAGGGATGGCCCCAAACACACCCATCTCCTATTTTCAGCTAGAGGAAAGCACATCGCTCCTCTGCCCGGCACTGGCTGGAAGGGAACCGCGTCCATTTTAACACCCTGTGACTCTGTTTCTGAAGCAGCTGGAGGCTCTGGCCAAGCTGAGGGCTGCGCTGCTCTCTCTGTAGGCTGTGTAAGGTAATAACAAAGGAATGTCTCAGCCCCTTTACACCCTGAGCAGATCAGACAATATGAAGAAAGAAGGTAGAAGCGACTTAATTTACAGATGGTGCACTGACTGGTTAAGCAAAGTCTCCAGGTTCACTCAGGAAGCCTGGGAAGTGTTGGAAACTGGTCACAGATTTCCTAATTTTCAGTCCAGGGCCCCATCAGGCAACCTTCTTCTAAAGATTGAAACATACTC
>NW_010126434.1:946-2185 GCF_000699245.1 Pterocles gutturalis
CAAATCAAACAGCTAATGGCGGCTGCCACCACCCACAGCTCCCCGAGCAGAGCAGAGGCAGTGGGAAGGTGGGAGCTGTGTGTGCTCAGAGTATGACGAGGCAGCAGGTGGAAAGCCTGGGGCAGTGACAGCCCGTTACCAGGAGCAGAGTTAGTTCCTCCTGTCTCCAGGAAGGTGCCATGGCATTTACAAGTGATGCAGTGGCATTTACAAGTGACGCAGCTGTAAGGATGAGACAAGGATGGCAAGCAGGGAAAAAGAATCTCAATGGAAAATATGCAAGAATGACATTGAAGATACACAACACAACGGGGGTGAAGGAAAAAGAGACAGTATGTGAGCAAGGAGGGAACTGACGGAGGAGGAGCAGACCAGACACACGTGCCAGGGACACATGCAGCTCCGAAGCTATCAATAGCAGGAGCTCTGTCACACAGGCGAGATGTTTTGTGCAGCGGAACGACACAGCCGTTGACCACTGAGTGACAGGTTTGCACAGGTTTGGGGGGGGGGCGTTTAGAAAAGGCACCCCAGAGACACAAGGGACAGGTCCAGGTTCAAGCTGTGTTACCTGATGATGTTGGAGGCTACGTCTGTCCATGAACATCAGCTTCAGCTCTGCACAGAAGGGGCTGCTGCAGACAGCGGTCTGTTATAAGATATCGAGAGATTAAATAAGAATAATGTGCATCCTTAACCAGCTGAAGTGTATGTGCAATTTCACAAATTATAAAAACAGGTGTCTTGCCATGTTCTCATGCTATGACTGTCAAATGATTAACAAAAGGCCATGTTTGATACTAACTTAAGCAGCTGCAGTGCCTGAAATGTATCCTGTATGCCAGTTAAATAACTGCTGCCTCTGCAAACCACAATAACAGAAACCCCTGCACACAAGGGCTTTCACATTTTCCATCATCCTGACTGAAAAACCATTCAAGGCCACTTTGCTGGGTTTCAAGAGTGTCCAGACAAGCCTTCACCAACTAGCTCCACCCCAGCACTTTTAACTGGAGTTCCTTGACCTTTGATAACTGTAGCCCACAAGACTCCTCTTCTTACTTCTTCAACACTGCGTTACACCAGCTGCCACGCAGGAGCTGTTCCCTCCAAAGCCTCATACCACAGCATGGGGCCAGCCTGACAAATACACCTTCCCAGCGGGCACGGCCAAGGCTCCGTACCACAGGGCAGGAGGGGGAAGGCTCAGCCCCACAGAGGCACTGCCAAGGTCCGGTA
>NW_010126434.1:2384-2738 GCF_000699245.1 Pterocles gutturalis
GGTCCGTCGGGGCCGGCCTGCGAGCACAGGCAGCCATGAGCTCAGCCCTGCGGACAGGCTGTGCTGGCCTATCGTACCTGCGGAGACCGGGCAGGAGCGGCGGTGCCGCCTCTCTCGTTCTCCCTCCAGACCCCGCTCCCACGTCGCGCTTCGCGCCTCAGCGCTGCCGCCTTGAGGAACGCCCGAGAGCGCATGCGCGACAACCAATTGTTCTCTTGCCGCAGCCTCTGCGCATACGCACCGCAGCGCCCCCCCTCCTACGCAGGCGCCGTAAATCCATTGGGACCCAGCCTGTGACCAATCTCACGCCGGCAAATCTGCGCATGCGCAGTCGTGTCCGAGAGGTGACAGCCC
>NW_010126435.1:0-1031 GCF_000699245.1 Pterocles gutturalis
GAGGGCTAGAAGGAGGTTGCAGGGTTGCAGAGGGGAGCAGCAAGCGATGTGTTCATCATGGGGCGCAGAGCCCCCGTGGTGGGGAGGGGTCCTGGCTCCTGGCCCCCCACTTCCCATGGCTGGTGCAGGGTGCACGGCTCTGGCTGCATTGCAATGCCCCCCCTGCAAACAGCGGTGAGGCATCCTGGGCTTCGTTTGCCCAACTTGGTGGAGCGAGCAATTAGCACCGTGGCCACCCTGGGCATGCGAAGGGGCCAGGGGGTCTGTGTGATGGGTGATGGGGAGTGGCGGGTCCCTGCACCCGGAGCAGCCCGGCCGGTGTCATGTCCCCGTGTGGGGCATCGGCAGGAGGCGGATGGATGGGAGGCAGATGATGCTTCTGTACTTTCAAACTTCCTCTGTGCGTTTCTCAACTGCTTCTTGCGAAAGGTCCGGGGACAGCGGGCGATGGAGAAGCTCAGGAGATGTCACGGAGCCGGCGGTTTGTGCCCTGCGTCACCACGGGGCTCTGCACCGGGGCTGCTCCCCCGGATTCCGGTGCCACCCGAGGAACACGGGCTCGGACCGCTGCTGCAGGGATGCAAAACCGAGGCTCAGCCTGAACAGCGCATTTGCACGTGACACAATTCAAGTTTCCGTCCTTCTGCGCTTGTCTTATGGGACAAATGTGTTTCGGGGTGGAGAGCTGCTGCCATGTTGGCCTTGGTGTGGCTTCGAAGGGAAGCACCGAGGGGGAAGGTTTGGGCTGCGAGCATCAGCCCGTGCTGGGGATGCAGCGGAGTAACGCCCTGGGCAGAAAGCCTTTCGCTTGAGGAGTCTGGAGAAATGTGCTCTTGGTGACTCTGGCCATCGAGGTTGAGTAACTGCGCAGACAGTGGGAACATCTGCGGGTCCATCAAATGCCGCTGGAAGTCAGAGGGGACTCACAGCTGCCAAAAATCCTCCGTGGGAGCCAGCTGTGGCCGGAGGGGTCAGAGCAGCTCCTCCTGCAGCCGCTCCTCCTGGGGGCATACCGCCAAGGACTTGGTCCA
>NW_010126435.1:1159-1426 GCF_000699245.1 Pterocles gutturalis
CCCCCCCGCCCTGGGATGTGGGTCTGTCCATGGCATGAATGTGATGGTGTGACCGTGACACCGGTCCTGTATGACCATGACACCGGTCCTGTGTGCCACTTGCCAGCTGGGGGACGGCAGCGGCCAGCAGCACCCAGCCCCCGTTAGCAGCCAGCGGGTTTCAGTGGTTCTCCCACGTTGCTTGAAAATGTTCCTTGAAGCAACGCCTGGTATTGAAATCTCATTGAATTCCATCGCAGTAACTGTATTGGCGTGGCAAGCCTTGCC
>NW_010126435.1:1503-1759 GCF_000699245.1 Pterocles gutturalis
CAGCGGCATCGCCGGTTCCTGCTGCATCCCCCCTGCACAGCAGCGTGCTCAGCCCCCCCATCCATGCTCCGGCTGCAGACCCCCCGAGGTGGATGGTGTTGTTGCCTGTGCAGGGAGAGCGCAGCCCCCGCAATTCTCCCGGAGATTTTGGGAGTCACTCCCCGTTCACACGGGAGGGTGCGCTGGCACCCATGGGTGCACGGAGGGCGGGTCACTCGGCACGGCACGGTGGCTTTTTGGGTGGCGGTGGCTGGGT
>NW_010126436.1:0-3391 GCF_000699245.1 Pterocles gutturalis
GAGTTCTGCCTTGGGGAGCGGTCCCTTGTCACCCCTTGCCCAGCCCAGGCGACTCACAATGAGGGCAGTGACTGGGGGGCTTTTCTGAGCACCCTGCGAGCCGGGGGTCCCTCCCGAGCATCACCGGGCCTGTTAGAGATACCGGCCGGGGGCTGTGCTCATGGAGGGACGCGTCAAACTCACCCTGCTGGGAACCCGACAGGCTGAACTGGGTAAATCTGTTGGGAAATTTGGGGCTGAATCAAATCAACTGCCTGGAAAACCCGTGAGGGATGTGATACAACAGCAAAGAAATAATTCAGAGGCGTTGATTACCATAAATGAATGATTATGAAAGCAGGAGGTACAGCCCTGACCGGGGCTTTTGCACAGTCATTTTTGATGTGAGGGACCTTTAGCTACAGCCTGTGGGGAAGGTGACAGCAGGTGGGACTTCCCAGACACCATCCCCTCTGAAACCAGCCTGACTGGGCAGGGAACTACCAACAGACCCGGTGCTTGGGAGAGGAAAGGTTTGAAGCCCTCACCAGGCACAGCCCAGAGCGATCCCCAGGAGAAGTGCAGCCCAGAGCGGCGGCTGGAGGTCCCAACTCCTGCTTGCCCCCACCTCCCTCCCCAAATACAGGCCATTGGGCGTGTGAGCCCACACCATTGTCACCAGGTCTCCATCAGCCACCATCATCTCCACTATCATCTCACCCCCACCGTCATCTCGTCTCCATTGTCATCTCCATCATCATGTCCCCAAATACAGGCCATTGGGCGTGTGAGCCCACACCATTGTCACCAGGTCTCCATCAGCCACCATCATCTCCACTATCATCTCACCCCCACCGTCATCTCGTCTCCATCATCATCTCCACCATCATCTCAGCTCCACCATCATCTCACCCCCAGTCATCTCCACCATCATCTCACCTCCACCGTCATGTTGTCTCCATCATATCCCACCTCCACCATCATCTCGTCTCCACCATCATCACCATTGTCTCCACCATCACCTCCACCATCAGCCATCAACTACCTCTCAGCCGGACTTGGCAAAGGGAAAGATGTGTAATTATAGATCCACATGTGTAATTATAGATTCAGATGCACCTTCATTAGAGCTACCTGCCAGATATAAACAGCCCCCACCAGGGCAGGTCTCCTGTTTCCTTCACTGACTTCAGCCTCCCCTGACCCCTCCCAAACCACCCGAGCAGCCAGAGCTTTTGGTTTCAAAACCAAACCATTGAATATAGACCAGGATGGCAGCAAACCCCACCGTGGCGTGTGATTATCCCGTTATTTCGGTGAGATGCACTTCCCCTGCTTCCCTGGGCACTGCTGCTCTGCTCCGGGGCTCGCCGAAAGCGGATTTATCAGCCTCGGGTCTGGGGGCTGCTGTGCCACCCTGCCCACCCGCCCTCAGGGGACCTCTCTGCTCCCACCTCCGAATTAATACGATTTACCTAAATGCCAGCAAAACCTGTCATAGGATTTACAAATGAAGCTTTTTGTAGAACAAAAAAAATGCAAAATAACGATCATCCCCACTTGCCTGAGCGCAGCTGGGGAGGGGCGATCCTGCCGGTCCCAGGCTGCTGTGCCACCCTGCCCACCCGCCCTCAGGGGACCTCTCTGCTCCCACCTCCGAATTAATACGATTTACCTAAATGCCAGCAAAACCTGTCATAGGATTTACAAATGAAGCTTTTTGTAGAACAAAAAAAATGCAAAATAACGATCATCCCCACTTGCCTGAGCGCAGCTGGGGAGGGGCGATCCTGCCGGTCCCACTGCTGCCGGTGGCTCCTGGGTGCGGATGCAGCGTTCCTGGGTGCCCTGTGATCCGCCTCTTTGGAGATAAACTTATAATTTGAGAAAACAGAAAAAAACAGCTTTGGAGGAAGGAGAGGTTATTCCTGCCCCTTTATTCTGCTCTTTCGAGATACAAGATGAATTAATTCATGGAAATGTTCCCACGGCCGGCCCGGCACGGGGCAGAGCTGCCGTGACACCAGCCCCTTCCCAGGGACCTCCCCACATTCCTGGCTGGTGAGGGGGGACACGGTGAAAACCTCGGCTCTCCCAGGCTGGGGCGAGCTCGCGGTTGTGCTTCAAGGGAATTTGGTGTCATTGGGATGGTGGTCAGCCCGCTTTTGCGGCTTTCCCGGGAGCAAGTGTCCGCAGCTTGGGAAAGGCCGTGCACGGAGCATCCCCCAGGACAGAGCCTGCTGTGGGGTCACACGGGCCACGGGCTGTCACCGCGTGCTGCGGGTTTTCGGCAGATAACTGATGTGAATTTGCATAGGCGGCAGCCCTGCGCTGACAGGAAGGAAGATCGAGCGAGACCCGCGGTTCAGGAAGGGGCGAGGAGCAAACAGAACGAGAGGAAAAGCCGCAGGGAGGCTGGACCCACCTTCCCCAGGTGCTGCCCGGAGCATCGCCCCGGCCACCGGGTCCCATCACCCCTGCGGGTCCCCCAGGGACTGCCAACCGGAGGGGCGTCCATTCCCTACCTTGAACTTGAGCATCCAGGCGAGGAGGAGGAGGAGGAGGAGGAACGGGAGGGGACAACGGGCTGAGCCTGAGCGGGGACACGGAGGGGTTCATCCTCCCACCACGACGGGGATGACCTCCCTGCTCTCCCGCTCCCCCGCAGAGCTGGGGCAGGCGGCACGAGGCCGAGGTAAGGGTTTGGGGGGGTTGGGGTACAGGGACAAGGGGGGTGTCGCTCAGCCCTCCCGCATGGGGATGAGCTGCTGCAGCCCTCGTGCTGCCGTGGCCCCGTGAAACGGAGTGGCTGGGCCAGCACGTGGTGGGGCCAGGAGAGGTCGGGGAGAGGTCCCTGGGATGGGCAAGATGTGACCAAGTGCCAGCAGCACATGGCAGAGCAGCCTGGTGGTCTGGTGCTGGCAAGAGGGGGTGCAGTGGTGCACGGCGCTGAGCCCCAAGTGTTGGAGACACGTGGGGGACCAGCACTTGTCACAAATTCTGTCCCCATGCCTGCTACCGCCTGCCCTTGTGCAGCATCAGCTTTTGTCCCCACATTAATGTCATTTACTGAATTAACTCCATTCCAAAACCACCCCAAAAAATCCCCAACACACACCACAAACAGGAAAGGATGAGATGAGCCACATACCCACCTGTGGTGTGCTGCAAAACGGCACCAAAGAGCCAGGCAGGACGCTGGGTCCTGGTGACAGTCCAAGACTGACGGACCTTGAAACCCAGAGCTGCACCCCCACGGCCCCCCTCGGGAACGGGGCTCAGGACCCCATCCCGGAGCCCGCCAGGAGGGAACAGCAACACCCAGGTCTCCAAAGCTGCAGCTGGTGCCTTCTTCGGCCCTTTTCACTGGGGGTTCCCCCAGCGCTGTGTGGGATCCAGAGGTGGGGAGCGG
>NW_010126436.1:3419-14771 GCF_000699245.1 Pterocles gutturalis
CCCGGGCAGGTGGCTGTGCTGGCAGCCTGCGGCACGCTGGGCTGTGACAGTGCGTTAGGCTTAATCCTGCTGTTAGTTCAGCAGTCTAAGGGCATTCGGGACAGTATGTATCCTGTAGGTATGGGATTTCTGGGGGAGGACCAGCTGAGTGCTGGGTGCTGTCACCCACTGAGACGTCACCAGTGCCTGGTGGCCACGGCGTGGAAGGGTCACCCCAGGCCAGCTGCGCGTCGATGGGGGTGGCCGGGGCAGAGCTCGGCACAAAGGATGGACACTTGGCACAAAAGTTTCTTTCTGGAGAACTCCTGGATGCCTTTGGTGGTCCGAAGCTGTGGCTTCAGAGGGATGCTCTGCATCCCCCAAAAGCAGGGCTGACCCCAGCATCGAGCTCTGGTAGGGTGCTGGGGGGTGCAAATCAGCATCCCTCAGCTCTGCAGCCCCTGAAAGTGGGGCCTCACCCCAGCGGGGTGCTGGGGGGTACTGCTCAGTATCCCTCAGCTCTGCATCCCCCAAAAGCTGGGGCTGACCCCAGTGGGGTGCTGGGGGGGTACCACTCAGCATCCCTCAGCTCTGCGTCCCCCAAAAGCTGGGGCTGTCCCCAGCAGGGTGCTGGGGGGGTACCGCTCAGCATCCCTCAGCTCTGCGTCCCCCGAGGCCAACGGATGGGCTGGCGCTGGGGAGGGAGGCAGGCTGGCAGCGGCTTGTTCCTGTTTTCGTGCCGATGTCCTCAGGTCCTGTTGGCAAGAAGGGCAGAGCTGTTTGGGGGGAGAGGATCTGCTTTTTACCACGCACATGCACGCTCCCGATAAAGTGTCCTGGGGCCACAATCAGCTCGGGAAAGACATTGTTTTTTATTTTTGCAGCTTGCGAGGTGTGGCAGTACCCTGCGAGAGACCTTCTCTCTGAAATCAGCTTTGGTTTTATGTGTTTGGGATTACCTGTAGATGGATCTTTGCTTTTTCCTGGTGAGGTTTGGTGCTGGGGCTGCTGGCATTCAGCCCGGAGTCCTCCATGGCTCATTCGCTTCCACGACTCGCTGTTTAACTCTTACTGTGTCTGGGATTTGGGGGAAGAAAAAAACCCAAAAGCCTACATTTCGGTTAGATTTGGCATGGCGGGGGGGTCACTCTTTAATTGCAATAATTTTTGCTAGCATTAAATCCAGGCCAAAAAAAAAAAAAAGACTGCATCTGAAAGTCCTATGTTAGCTTTGATAACTGAGTTACCTGCAAATCTGGACGATTCATAATGGGGTATAACGTAGAAGATACTCCATCGCTTTGCTTAATTAACATAAATTAATAATGTGCAATCTTTTCCGTCCTGCCAAGAGGTGGCAGCCTGTATCTTGGCTTCGGGATCTGCTCAGCTCAGCGGGTGACGGGGATGGCTGGAGATGGTGGCTCAGGAAATGTTCCCGCGTGCAGCTCCCTGACCTCCGAAACGGCGTCGGCACAGGGTGGGTGGGTGGCAGGAGACAGAAATAAAAGCTCCGAGGGTGTGTTGGTGAAGGAGCCCGAGATTCGCCGGAGGAAACCCAGCGCCAGGAAGTGGTGGGAAGGTCTCGCGGGGCTGGTTTCGCTCTGTTCCTGCGTGAGGGAGAGCGGCGGTGAGACGGGTGCTGTGCTGCTGGGGATCCAGCTGCACCGAGACCCCCCACCCCAAACTGGAGACCCTGGGGGACCCGGCCGCACAGGCGATGGACAATGGCCAGGCCAGGGGCTGCCGCATGTTTCGGGCCATGGCGCTGCGCTGGAACATCCCTCTGCTCCTTCAGGTGCCTGGTCAACGGTGCAATTATTAGTTCATACAAAAAGCTTTAAACGCACCAACTGCTGCAGACCAGCCCATTTTCTGGTGTTTTCCCTGCGTGGGTCCCTGTAGCCATCCAGGAGCTCTTGCCCAGCACTTTAGTGCCCATCAGGGCTAGGCACCCTCCAGCCCAGTGGGTCCCCAAGGCTCTGCTCGCCGGAGGGGCCACCCTGTGTCCTCCGACGGTGTCCATGGCTCTGCACACCAGCCCCTGCCTGGTGATGACTGTGGATTTCCCACCGACATGGCCGTGATGCTGCTGGCAGTGGCTGTGACAGCTCCTGGAGTGGGACCATCCCGAGTCCTCAGCAGGTTCCCAGAGCATGGGGCGATGGATCTGTCCGGGGCAGAATGGCTGCTGAAGGGAAACCAGACCCAGGCAGAGCAGGGATGCAGTAAATACCCTTCGTACTGTGGCCGTCCTGGGACTGTCCCCTCATCTCAGATCCCCCATTAAACTTCTTGTGGTCCATGTTGGACTTCCAGGAGGAAAGTGCACATAGGTCATTAGAGCCAGAGGTGAGCAGAATCACCTGCACCTGGGTCCGTGTTTTCTGGTGTTGATGGCAGGCAGCCTGGGTCTTGGAGCCGGACATACGGTGATGAAAAACGCAGTGGCTGCTTGGTACAGGGATGTCCATGTGCGTGGTCAGGGACCTTCAGCATGGTTGGGGATGGTGGGACGTGGGGATGGTGGTGGGACATCAGATTGAAGCTGCTCAAAGGACACATCTTGCCTGGACATCCTCAGATGGGAAGATTTCTCCCTGGGTTGGAATCTTGGACCACACCAGGCAAAAAAAAAAAAGATGTTAAATCCAAGTTCTTGCAAACAAAATCCCCTGTTTCCCTCCCTGGGGCTTGCAGACATTCAGTGGAGCAGCCTCCTGCTCTCCAGCTCCTTGTCCCGGTGTCCCAGGGGATGCAGGTGGCCAGGCAGGACAGACATGAACCATTGCTGCTGCTCCAGCAGCGGCTGCGGCAGGGACGAGCGCTGTCCCTGCTTGATCCCAGCCAAGTGAGAGCTGCGAACCCGGCGCTGAGCATCCTGCATGCGGAACGGCCGCAAACGCCGCTTGCCAGCCTCAGGCCAGGGGAATGAGGATTCATCCCGGCAGACTCAGGATGAGCTGGGTCGCATCCTGGAAACACCGTGGCTCTGCAGGGGTGCTGGGGCTGGTGTCTGCCCTCAGACAGCTGGTGCCAGGGGAGGTGCCACCCTTCATCCTCCTGGATGCAGCCTCCAGCATCACTGGGTGGTCCTAGAGCTGAAACTGAAAACTGAAAATAAAAAAATTGCAGCCACTGAATTATTTCTTCTGCTGCTCTATGCCTTCTGCTGCCTCATTCTCCCAGTCAGACGCCTTTGCACAAGCTGGTTTCCAGCAGCAGGATCCCATTTTGGAGTAGCACCAGAGGACACGATGAAATAACCTCAGGTGTCAGAGCAGTTCCCCCCGTCAAAGGGCTTTTTCTCACCAGCGCGCTGCAGAGGAAGGGCTGCGGGGAGCAGCAAACCCCCTCGCGTTTTGGCCGTGTTCTGGGTTGCAAAGATGAGACCTGGGGACGGCTCCGTGCAAAGACGTCGCTGAGCTTTCCAGGCCAGGGATGAACGTTTCCCTGGGAGCTGCTCACCAAGCTCCGTTGATTTATGGTGGATTAACGGAGCAAGCCACAGCCTGGGGGGTGAAGAGCAAGGTGACCTGGTGTCACCTGGATGGAGAAAAGGGCTTTGCTGTGGGGCCACCGTCACTGACAGGGGGACCATGGACCTCTGTGACCTCTGACACCAGGGGGACAGAGCTGGGCAGCTGACGGGGAGTGGAAGGACCCGTTTCCCCCCTGGAGGGAAAGGCAGCTACCACAGCCCCCCCACCCTCTGAGGGCTTGGCCAAGCCATGTGTGACACCACCTGGGCAGGCAGGGACGGGCTGGTTTTGTCACCCGGTGCCTCTTAGACACTCACCCGCTCCGTGGGACGTGCTGAGAAGGGGTTGTGCTGGGAGCTCCCGCCAGTGGGGTCCGTGGGGGGAAGCAGCTCGGGGAGATGCCGCAGCTCGGGGAGATGCTGTGCCTGTCCCTCTCGCCACCGCCCACCCGGGCTGCTGCTGGGGCTGAGCCCTTGGGTCTTCTGGTCAGAGAAACAAACCTCAGCATGGATCTCCTGGCAGGAGGATGATGGAAAGAGTCTGCAAAGGAGATGTCCGAGCACCTTCACATTGCACCAGGGATCTAACCATGGACCAGAGACCCTACCCAGTTTCCCTGGCCAAGCTGCACTTTCCCCCTGGCAGAGGTTGGGTTTGACCAACGAAAGCGTCGCCTGGACCTGATGCACCGCAGCCCCCACGGTGCCCACAGCCCACTCGGGAGCAGGTTTGGGCAAAGGCACTGCTGTCCACAGGCAGGGTCCTCCTCACCGTGCCGCTGACTGGCACACATAGGGGTGAAGCCGTATGGACCCCGACCACCCCATGGGCCAGGGCAGGGGGAGGATGCTGGGCCAGGACACGGGCCAGGGTGTGGTCAGCGTGTCGGCATCGCTGCTGTGAGCAGACAGCAATGGCTCTGGGAGGTGCTGGGGCTGGCTGGGGGCAGCCGAGATGTTCCCACCAGGTCACAACCAGCTCCGGGCAATGCCTTTGGGCCGGTGCAGAGCCCACGGCACGGTGCCATCTGCTAACACGGGTGAAGCTGGGAGCGCTCGCAGGCGTGGAGGTATTTCCCTCCCCACCTCTGCTCAGAAAACAATTGGACTCTGTGAGCGGATACGCGTCTTAAAAATACAACCCCAAACCCTCAGTGTGGTTTGGTGCAGCCGAGGGGGAGGGAGCAGGTAGATGCTCCTTCTCCGGGCGATGATTCACCGGCGCTGCCGAAAGTGGAGCATCGACAGCGATCTGCAACAGGATGTGGTGCTGGCCACGCTCAGCAAGCCTTGGCGGAGGCTCTGGACGGTGGCGAGGTGGCTTCGAAACCAAAACGAGCCCTTTATCACCCTGCCTGCTGCCCCACAACTTCCTTTGCAACATGGCAAAGGGAAACATGAGCGGTTACTCCGGTGACAGTGGTGGCCCTCACCGGGTGGCCCGCAGATGACACAGGGGCATCGTCAGGGCAATTAATGCAATCACGCTGCCCGAGAAAGGCTCCAGTGTAAGCGGTGGTGAAGGCACCAAGTTTGTAGCATGTAAGATCTGGGCAAAGATGCTGCAGGGGATGGTCCTGGCTCTGTCGGGTGCACAGCGCTGGGGACATGGGTCTTAGCCAAGAGGTGACAAATGGACCCTTGGCTCAACCCCAGGCAACACCTCGTTAGCTCAGGGTGGGCTCCCTCCCTCGCTGCTCCTGATGCTTTCCTTCTTCTTCCACCAGGAACCTGGATGAAGGCTGAGGAGCCCCAGCCGATGCTGTGAGCCGGGCGGGGGACGCGGGGCGGTCCATGGGACGGCCGTGCTGCTGCCAGCACAGCATCCTCGCCCAGGGACCCCCAATGTCACAGGAGGCCACTGATGGAAGGTGAGCGGTGGCCGGGCAGCCAGGGATCCATCATCTCAGGGGAGTTTGGGACTAGAAAACAGGACAAGGTGGGGCACCAAGGTGGGAGGGTTGGCAGCAGTTCCTAGTCCAAGGGCTTGGGGGGGCTGTGCTGGCCCGGGGGCAGTGGCTGCCTCTGAAGATAAATGATGTTGCTCAGGGTTTTATCTCTGCATGGGCTTGGCTTCCAGGAGGAAAGGTCATTTCATGATTGTGTTCTTCAGTTTCTTTGACTGCAATTTCGATAGCTTCTGCCTTGACTAAGCAGCTCCTAGGAAAGCAGCCTGCCGCAGCCTTGGGATGGCATCCTCTCAAGGAGGACTTTGGCAGGTCACTCTGGAGGGCTCTGCTTTAACCCCTGCTACCTGCAGGGTCAGACGGGGTCCTCCACTGCTGCCCAGGGCTCCTTCAACACCCAACTCTCCCGCTCTCCTCTCCCGCAGAGGCTTGGATCAACCGCTACCGCAAGCAGCTGGTGAGGTCCATCTCGCCGCAGTTCCTGGAGGAGATCATCTGCCACCTGCGGAGGCTGGACCTCCTGACGGCAGAGGAGGCCGGCCGGGTGCGGGAGGCGAGCTCCCTGCCCGAGAAGGTGAGGGCGGTGGTGGACGTCCTGGCTGGCAAGGGCAGCTACGCCTCCCAGTCCCTGCAGACCTTCATCGAGACCACCAACTCCCAGCTCTACCTGCACATCACTGTCTATGGTAGGCAGCCCACGCAGGACCCCACAGGGGTGTCTGCACACATCCTGGCTGTGGGCGCTTGCTGGAGCACCCCGAGATGGGCACAGAGCTGGGCGGCACCGGCAGGTCCCATGGGGGTGTCCCTGAAAGGGACACTGCCATCCCAGGGTCTCTGCTGGGGAAGGACACAGCCAGGGGGTGACCAGACCTCTGTGCCAGGTCTGAGGGACCTTCCTCCAGGCCCCTGGCTGCCCTCAGCACACCTCTCTGGGCAGCCCAAGGAGTCTCAAATGTCCTCGACATCCAGATGACACCAGTCACTCCCAGCAGCTGGGCTGGGAACCGGGGGTGGCAGGAGGAGGACAGCAGGGCACCCCTGACCCCATCCATTGGTGACTGCCCCAACTTCAGGCTCTCCTTGCAACCCTCTTCCCAGGAGAGCTTTCCCTGCTGTCCCTCCTGGCTGGAAGGCTCCAGCCGTGGCCGGTGTCTGCTCCGAATCTCTCGCAGCGCCATCGCCTGCTTGTCCAGCCCGTGCTGGAGGGTTTAAATACGCCATGCCAGGGGCTGTGGGACCTGAGCCAGGGGAGCAGGACGGGTCCAGAGATGGTCACCAGGCTCAGACAGGAGTCCAGCTCATCAGACAAGTCCATGGCGATGAGGCAGGGCTGAGGTCAAGCTGGGAAGGCAATCCAGACAACAGGATTGGGTCCAGTGAGGGCAACCAGGTTCAGACACAGTCCAGTGGTCACCAGGCAAGTGCAGAGCAATAAGGTCCAAGATCAAGGTCCTGAGCAGCAAGGTCCATAGCAGGCACAGGCGCGATGGTGCTGTAGACAAGCACTCCTACAACATGGCTTAGGCAGGGGCTGAAGGCTCAGGGCTGAGCTTAAATGGGCTCTTGGACCAGTGGCTGGTCAGGGCTATTTAAGCCCATTAGTGCTCTCCAGACCCTGGCCCACACCTTCTGCCCGGAGGTAAGGGCTGTCTGCAGTTTACCCTCATCATGGGCATGGCAGAAAAGTGAAGCAGCGTCTCCCATTGTGGTTGCCATCCTCCTCCTCACCCCCCGCCCCGTTTCCTTTCTCTCTGTGCAGAACCCATGCTGCAGAAGCACCTGGAGATCCTCCAGAGCCACTATGGGAACGGCTTGGAGAATGGTCCCCTCCAGCGACTCACCAACCTGCTGCTGGTGGAAGGCTTGACCGACATCCAGCAGAAGGAGCATGACATCCTGCAGATTGAAGCCACCAAAGGCCTACGAAATGTATCCAAGAGCATCCCTCTGGAGAAGCTCTTCCTGCCTCTCTCCAAGGTCAGCGTCCCACCTCGGATCTCCGTCACCATCGGAGTGTCCGGGGTTGGCAAAAGCACACTGGTGAAGCTGTTTGTCTGTACCTGGGCGAAGGGGGAGATCAACAGGGACATCATGTTTGTGCTGCCCCTCACCTTCCGGGAACTCAACACCTACGAGAAGCTCTCTGCCGAGAGGCTCATCTGCTCAGTGTTCCCTCACATCACCGAGCCCAACTGCATCTCGGCGGGAGCCGCCAGGACCCTGCTGATCCTCGATGGCTTGGATGAGTTCAAGACTCCTTTGGACTTTTCCAACACGGTCATATGCACCGATCCCAAAAAGGAGATCCAAGTGGACAACCTGATCACCAACATCATCCGTGGCAACCTGCTGCAGGAGGCTTCTGTCTGGGTCACATCACGGCCAACAGCAGCCAGCCAAATCCCTGGTGGGCTTGTTGACCGGATGACGGAAATACGAGGTTTTGGAGCTGCAGAGATGAAGGACTTCTTGGACCAGATGTTCCTTGACAACAGAGACCTGTCTGGTCAAGTCCTGCAGCACATCAGGGCTAACAGGTCGTTACACGTCATGTGCACCGTTCCTGGCTTTTGCTGGATCTCTGCCTCCTCAATCGCTTATTACCTAAAAAACAGCACCCATCAGTCCCCAGAAACAACCGCCGTCCCCAGGACCCTATCAGAAATCTACTCCTATTATTTTAAAATGGCTCTGAGCAGCGACTGGCCAGAAAAGCCAAGAGAAACGCTGAGGATCGAGCAGGCGGTGAACAACAGCAAGAGGATAGTGGGCAGCCTGGGCAGACTGGCCTTCTACGGGCTGCTCAAAAAGAAATACGTGTTTTACGAGCAGGACATGAAGGCATATGGCATCGACCTCTCCTTGCTGCAGAGCAGCTTGTGCAGCCGACTCCTGCTCAAAGAGGAGATGCAGTCCTTCACAGCCTACTACTTCTCCCACTTAACCATCCAGGAGTTCCTAGCAGCTCTTTATTATTACCTGGCAGCCAAGCGGGCGATATTCGACCTCTTCACGGAGAGCGGGATGTCCTGGCCTAAGTTGGGTTTCCTCAACCACTTCAAGAGCGCTGTGCAGAGGTCGCTGCAGGCGGAGGACAGGCAGCTGGACATCTTTGCGCGTTTTCTCTCTGGGCTCCTCTCCCCGCAGGTGAACAAGCTGCTCTCGGGGTGGCTGCTGGTGAAGGACGAGCACAACAGCTTCAGGAGCCAAGCCATCAGCTTCCTCCAGGGCTGCCTGAACACCGACTATGTCATCTCCTCACGGACAGTGAACACCATGCACTGCCTGTACGAGATTCAGCACACGGAGATCGCCAAGACCGTGGAAGAAGCGATGAAGAACGAGAGCTTGGCTGGGATGCTCACCCCCGTGAACTGCTCTGCCCTGGCTTATCTCCTGCAGGTCTCCGACATCTGCATGGAGGAGACGAACCTCTCCAACTGCCTCACCTACAACGTCTGCAAGAGCTTGCTCTCCCAGCTCCTCTTCTGCCACAACCTCAGGTGAGTCCTGGTTGGCTTGCACCAGGAGAAACAAGTGGGGATGCTGGGCTGTGACTCAAAATCCTGGGTGTCAATGGGAGACATGGTCCCACCAACGCTGTCCACCAGCAGGGAGCTGCCCTGGGGTGGTACTGGCTCAGCTCTGCTTCTGGGCTTGAGTTTTTCCACCTCTGATGGGCAGATGTCACGGGAAGGTAGTCCTTTCTTCACTTTGTTCTCCAAATACTTCCTTTTGCCCTTTCCTTGTATCTTCTCCAGGCTGGACAATAACCAGTTTAAGGACAATGTGATGGAGCTGCTGGGCAGCGTACTGAGCGTGAAGGACTGCCAGATCCAGAAGCTCAGGTAGGAGCTGGCCCAGGGCAGATGGGCTGTTCCTGGGGATGTGGAGCTGAGCTGGCGGTATCTCAAAACCAGGGTGAGGGTCCTCCAGGAACGTCTCTCCCACTGGTTCCCCAGGGTGACAAGGACATGGTGACATGGTTGTACCGTGACCCAAATGCTCCCCATGGCTCTCCTCTGCTCACCCATCCCAGCTGTGTCCTGGGACATGCCAGGGGCTGCGAAAGCCTCTTTATCCCCCTGAAAAACACCTGATTTTTTTCCGGGCAGCTTGGCAGAAAATCAGATCAGCAACAAGGGAGCCAAAGCGCTGGCCAGGTCACTGATGGTGAACAGGAGCCTGATGGTGCTGGAGTAAGTGTTTCCCCTCTACCACTCCTTCCACACGCATTCCCCACCGGGAACCATTCCCATGGCCACAGCAGGGCTGGATCCCAGCTGGGGAGGGTCTCCAGCCCCCAAAGCCAGCACCGCTCAAGAGGTGAACAGAACTCTTGCGAGCTGCTGAAGCCCCACCTCAGCAGTGCCTGGGATGGTGCCACGCAGCTTAAACTGGGCACCTGGGCTTTGCTAACCTTGGTTTTTCTGCCCGTCCCGCCCCAGCCTGCGGAGCAACTCCATCGGCCCCACCGGAGCAAAAGCACTGGCTGATGCACTGAAAAAAAACCAAGTCCTGCTCTCCCTGAAGTAAGTCTCAACGTCTGGAGCACCTCCGGGAGAAGAGCCCCAGGACAAGCCCCCTCCAGCCCTCTCCTGTCCCACTGAGGTTTTCCCCGCCCCGAGCACCAGCCCGTGGGGACACCCTGGGCACAGCCTGGTCTGGCTCTGCTGCGCGGCCAGCACGAGGGCAGCTGCAGAGACCCGGTGGCTGGGGCAGCCCTGGGCCAGAGGTGTTGGGATCCTCCTGCTCCCAGCTTCAGTGGGTCCAGGCTGAAGTCGGGGTTGAGATTGAGGTCAGGGTTGACGTTGGGGTTGAGGTTAAGGTTGGGGTCGAGGTCAAGTTTGAGGTTGGGGTTGAGGTCGAGGTCAAGGTTGAAGTTGAGGTCAAGGTTGAAGTTGGGGTTGAGGTCGGGGACGAGTTTGAGGTTGGGGTTGAGGTCAAGTTTGAGGTTGAGTTTGAAGTTGGGGTCAAAGTTGAGGTTGAGGTTGGGGTTAAGGTTGGGGTCGAGGTTGAGGTTGGGGTTAAGGTTGGGGTCAAGGTTGAGGTTGGGGTTAAGATCGAGGTCCATGTCCATCCCTTGCGTGGGAGCTCCCAGGGTGCTGATGCACAGGAGGAGGCATCTCCCATGGGTGATGAGGGAGGGTCGCCCCTGGGCAGGGACGCTTGGGCGCCAGACGCCCTTCCCACACCAGGGACAGGGGCAAGCAAATGCCAGGGCAGGAGACCCCCTGCCCTCCATAGCTCCTCGCCCATGGCGGTGGCTGCCCCGCACGGCATCACTCCTGTCCCCTGCAGCCTGCAGCACAATGCCATCAAGGAGGACGGTGCCGCCTCCCTGGCTGAGGCCCTGCTGACCAACTCCAGGCTGACCACCCTGCAGTGAGTGACCACGACCTGCTGTCCCCCTCCCAGCAGACCCAGGTGTCCCTCCAGGGACCCGATATTCACGGGCGCCTTCCTCACCTTGCAGCCTGCAGAAGAACGGCATCGGAGCCCCCGGGGCCAGGAAAATCGCCGAGGCATTGAAGCAGAACTGCAGCCTGAAGGAGCTGATGTAAGAGCAGCGCGAAGTGGGGGGACAGCGACACCAGTGTCGCGTCCCCTGGAGCTCTGTGGGCAGGAGCAATGGGCAGGGGGCTGTGGGGTGCAGGCAGGACCGATGCTGCCAGCTTTTCCCGTGGGGGCTGGCATGGGTAGAGGGTTGCTGCTTTTGGAATGACCCTGTGGAGATGCTCTCCATGTCTCTGGAGATACGGGGAGCCAGGAAAAGAACTGAGAGTCCAAGTTTTCCCTATGGCACAGGCAAGCGGCAGGTCTGCAAGCCCTGTGTATGCATTAAAGCTATCATAGAACCACAGAAGGGTTTGGGTTGTCGGGCAGGGACACCTCCCACCAGCCCAGGTTGCTCAAAGCCTCGTCCAGCCTGGCCTTGAACCCCTCCAGGGATGGGGCATCCACAGCTGCTCTGGGCAACCT
>NW_010126437.1:0-2334 GCF_000699245.1 Pterocles gutturalis
TGATGAGAAATTCTTCCTTGCCAGCCACTCAGCACTTTCTGCTAACAGCTTTACGGGGAGGGGGGAAAAGTAACGGAGGGGTATTCATAAATCAAGGCCCGCGGCGCCGCGCCCGACCCCATCCGCGGTGGGGCCGGGTCACTCTGGCCCCGGGACCGGGGGTGCTGGGAAGCCCGGCCGCGCGGACATCATCCACGAGATCCCCGGTCTCCGATTGTTACAGAGTTTTTGGGGTTTTGCGTGTTGTGATTTTTGTTTGTTTGTTTGTTTGTTTGTTTTTATTTTTTTTAACCCCGCTTTTGTGAACATGGGAATGCACCAGAGAAGAGTGGAAAATTATCTCCTCGGGGAGTCCTCCTGTCACCTGCCACCAGACACCATTTAACCAGATAACCCGGTTATTTCCAACCATCCTGCGTGCTCTTAATGGCACGGCTTTCTCTTTCTCTTTCTCTTCCCTCTTTCCTCACTACCTGTATTAAGACAGCCGTCAGAACAGAGGATATAATTATTTGCTCCCCCAGACCACCCCATTTCTGCTCCACCTTCGGGACATTGTTCTCCTGGAAGGTTGTTTTTTCAGTACGGAGGAGGTATTTCCGATGTACGGTAGAATCAGATCCGTTTATTTTTATTCCTTCCAGAATTGGTCATTTTGGTGGGACAGTTGCAAAGTTCTGCTCTGCGCAAATAAAGCGCCTAGAAACTATCCCCGTCGCATCTGCCTGTGCTAACGCGGAGTAATTCCTCCTCCTGGTTGCGTGTTCACACACTCTCATCTCTTACGCGAGCGCAGGTTACATTTCTCTGCCTTAGTAATAGTTATCAAGGCTTGTAAACGATTAATAGAGTCCTGTATCGAGTCTAATGTTAATTTCAGAGCCAGCTTCTTAATGCCACACAACAGTCTCTGGGGTAGTTTGGAAACAGTGACTAGTCTGCTACTAAGTACCTTAGATCTTTGAAGATAGAGAAGAAAGCCTGGAGTGAAACTAGGTTTTGTTTTTGTTTTTGTTGTTTCATTTGTGTGTTTGTTTGTTTTAAAAACCCACAACCAAACAAAACCAAGAAAAAACTAAGCCAATAAAACCTAAACCAAACCAACCAACCAACCCACAAAAAAACCCCAAAAAACAAAAAACAAACCAAACCACAAACCAAAACAACTCATAAATCAAAACAAAACAAACACCTTAAGTTTTACATGACCTTAGCTTTATGTGGCTTTCTGCTAGCTCTGGTATTAGTCTATTCCAATAATAGAAATATGGAAAATAGCAGATGTTTTGGGGATCCAAGAAAATCTGTATTGCAGAAAGAGCTGTCCTGGCAATCAGAGTGCAAGTTGTTTTAACAGAGGGCCAGCGGTGGGAATATCAAGGAAGCAAATTCTGTTTCAAAGGATTAGACAGAGTTTTCCAGTCAAGTTATTACCTTGACAAGGACAGTTTCTCTCTCTCACCCGCTATATTTTTATTTGGCCCCCTTACAATATTTGACTCATGTTCCTTAATGTATAAATAGGCAAGGAAAAAATGGGATATACATTCCTCCAAATTTGTAGCAGCTTTATTTACTTATGTAGATTTTACCTTGAACGTATGCACGGTTCTCCCACTGTTCTGTGTTTCATATCTATCTGTATTTGCACCGCACCTCTGCAGATATGGGTATGTATCTGTCTCTGCATGCATATTATTTGGTGAATGCTCCCCGTCGTTTATATCAATAAGAAAACAATTTCCTTAGTTTCCTCAGGGCCGGCAAAGTGAATACTTGAATGCAGGCAATTGGAAATGGAAGGTGTGGAAAAAAACAAAACCAGACAAACCACCCAAAACCCACAAGCACAAAAAATGTCTGAGGACGCGATTTCTTTCTAAAAGCCTAGAAGATGCTAATGTGAAGCTTACGAGCACTGCAAAAAAAAGTGGGCTAAGAGCTGGGGGTTGTATATTCCGAGTACAAATTTTTTTAGGTTTGTACCTGAAAATATCGATCCGTGGCATTAATACGTGCATGCAGTGACTCTACACTTCAGTGCCCGCGTAAGGACTTTTATAGTATATCTTCCCAGATCTGTGTTTATTTAACGATTGCTTCTTTGCGCCCGTTTTAAAGAAACGCAAAACCTGGTCTCGGCAATTCCCGTGGCGACGCGGGGACAGTCCCCGGGGCGCGCTTTCCGCCCGGCCGCCACCCGCCGGTGTGGCGGGGAAGCGGCGGTGTCCAGTTAAGGACGAAAAGCACAGTTAAAACACGACCTGCCAGGCAGGGAACCATCAGGAATACGCCGGGTCAGCCGGCAGCGTCCATCCGACCTGCCCGGAGCCG
>NW_010126438.1:0-872 GCF_000699245.1 Pterocles gutturalis
ACCCTGCTTGCACTGTCCTGTCCCTGTCCTTGTCCCTGCCTGCACTATCCTGTCCCTGTCCCTGTCCCTGTCTGCACTGTCCTGTCCCTGTCCCTGCCTCCTCTGCCTGCACTGTCCTGTCCCTGTCCCTGCCTCCTCTGCCTGCACTGTCCTGTCCCTGACCCTGCTTGCACTGTCCTGTCCCTGTCCTTGTCCCTGCCTGCACTATCCTGTCCCTGTCCCTGTCCCTGCCTCCCCTGCCTGCACTGTCCTGTCCCTGACCCTGCTTGCACTGTCCTGTCCCTGTCCCTGCCTCCTCTGCCTGCACTGTCCTGTCCCTGTCTCTGTCCCTGCCTGTACTGTCCTATCCCTGTCCCTGCCTCACCTCCCTGCACTGTCCTGTCCTGTCCCTGTCCCTGTCCCTGTTTGCACTGCCCTGTCCCTGTCCCTGCCTGCACTGTCCTGTCCCTGTCTGCCCTGCCTGCACTGCCCTGTCCTGCCTGACCTGTCCTGCCCTTTCCTGACATGTCCTGCTCTGCCCTGTCCTGCACTGCCCTGGTTGCACTGTCCTGTCCTGCCCTGCCCTGTCCTGCCCTGTCCTGCACTGCCCTGTCCTGCTCTGCCCTGCCTGCCCTGTCCCTTTCCTGTCCTGCCTGCACTGCCACGTCCTGTCCTGCCCTTCTCTGTCCTGTCCTGCCCTTTCCCGTCTTGCCCTGCTTGCCCATCCTGCCCACGTGCTCTGCCTGTCCTGCCTGCACTGCCCTGCCCACCTTGCACACACTGTTAATCTGAAGCTCCTGAAGCTCCCCACTCTGCTCCCCTCTGGGAGCTGCCCCGCATGGCTGGGCCTGCTGGGGCCATGCCCCCCACACCTTCCCCCAGCCCCCGGATCA
>NW_010126439.1:0-2177 GCF_000699245.1 Pterocles gutturalis
GCACATCCAACACCTTAACTCCCAGCCTCATCCCAGCACATAGCGCAGGCAGAAATAATTACACCAGTTGTAGTGTAGCGCTAAAATCAAATCCAAAATATTCTCACCAACGCTGACCGTTTTAATGCTGTGAAGCACAGCACAGAAGTCCATCTAACACTAGAAACCTGCAGGAAAGAAAAAAAAAAAAGAGTGTTTTCTGCCAGGGTAAGACTGATCAAAATAACACACAGTTCCAAGTTGATGCTTCTTTTATTTGAATCTCATCTAACAATTTTTAAATGTAAAACGCCTGATTTATGACACTCGAGGATCAAAAGCTTAAAGCTGGTTCCTCCCCTTCCAAAAACTTGAGGTTGTGAAGAAAGAGACATTCTGACCCAACATCGCCAGGACCTTAATTTGAAAATGAAAACAAAGCTGAGCATTGCACAGCTGAGACCAGCAACGGGAAAAGCCAAATCACAGAAGAAACACTACCAGGCGACATTCAGGCTACAAGTTTACCTTTCCGCAACTAGGAGTACTTCCAGGTCAGTTCTTTCCACCAAAAAGATGCTGGAGTGGCAAAGAGAGGATGCTGGGGAAAAAACAACAACAACAAGAGCACATTATACTGCAAATACTTCTCAGAGAACTGTAGTATCAGGGTCATTTCAGGGGAATTGTAATATCAGGGTAATTTTGGCAGCTTCAGAGCGCTTGTTCAGCCAGCAGGGCCCAGAAACTGTTTGCACGGTTACTTGAATTTGGCTTTAACGTGGAACATTTCCTGGGAGCCTTGCACCTTACCACAGAGCAAAAGGACAGCCCTGAACGTTCCTTTGCCTTGGGAGACTTTGCTTGAACCACAAGACAAGAGGGATCCATTCCTCAAGACAGTGCAGAAACGTGAACTGCCAGAATCAGGCACAGTCTCGGACACAGCCAGGATGGCATCTGCTCAGCACTGCAGCAGTAGTACCTTCTCCAGACCTTGGAGAGATCTCTTCCTTCCCCTTCTCCACCATTTGGTCCATTTGCTGTGGCATCCACTTTGCACCCTCACCCTGACAGGTTGCTGTTCTTTGTTCAGGGTTTGATTCCACAGGTCCCCCTGTAAGAAACAGCAGCAAGAACAAAAACAGAAGCTCGCTCTCTGTGCACTCCCCGCGTACCCCATGGCAGACCCTGGCACTGAGAGGTGGCTCCGGGCTCTGACTGACGTCACGCCTGGGAGCTTTCAAACCAACCCCAACGCAGACTGATTTGGAGGTGGGCTCCCATCGCACAGCCCAGCTCTGAAAGAGCGACGTAGCCCAGCACTAGGGGTGGGAATTCCTTACGTGGGATGAGAGAACCTATGGCCACTTCAGTTCTGCCAAAGTCATTCAACCATGCAATGTTCAACTTGCATTAAAGTCAAAGCAGTTAGTTGTGCAGACAGAGAGATACACAAAAGCTGAGGCACAAATATGCTACATAACCTATTCGGTAACAATTCATTTACTAAAAATATTAGATTGGTACGTACGCAAAGGCTGATGTTTATTGCACTGTCTTGGCACCTGGCAGCAGGTAAATATACCCACACAGCTGTTGCATCTTTCTTTCATTCTGTCCATCTCTCTAGTCCTCATTGCCAGTGCTGTAATGGAAAGGCATTAACCCTACATCCAGGTGTTGGAGTGGGATACGGATCCAGAGTAACGACGCGATCTCAATATGAGTATGATCGTTCTCCTTTAATAACTGTTTACCTTGTCATTATATAGAAAGCAGACCCGAGCACGCACAAGCAACAGGTATGTGATTGGTTACAAGCAGTTGTCCACGCGTCTACAATTTATTTCTGATTGGGGCAAAGGTGCTGGGCACGCGTAGTGGGCGTAACTTAACAGCTGGACCCTGTTCCGTTCCGTTATCTTTGTTTACGCTAACACTGCATTCCTTTCTAGTTACTGTTCAAGGACAGCTCACGATGGCTCTGAGGCTTTCACTGGCCTCAGAGCCTGCCTCATAGCCTGGATTGCTCACAACAATCAGATCATGTCCACTTTCTTGTAGCCATCCTTCTACATCCAGGAACTGTACATTAATTATACAGTGGGAAATGATGTACTGTTAATTGTCATGTTCAAATCTGTAACAAACACAACCTTGACAGCCTCTTAAAATTACCAGTGTGGCAGCTAAGA
>NW_010126440.1:0-484 GCF_000699245.1 Pterocles gutturalis
GAATCTGCTGGTAACCTCAACCCTCCTGGGGCTCTGCGGCTCAGGGAGGAGGAATGTTCAGAAGCACAGTTAACCGAGTAGCAGCAACACTCTAAAGGAAACATTCCACCTTCTGTTCCTTGGGCACGTAGGAGGGAGCAAACCAGAGCCAGCCAGGGCACCCATCTATGGAAAACCACCTCAAAGCACCAAAAGGCATTTAAATCAGCTTCAATCTTACTACCAAAGTGGGGAAATTCAAATACTTAGAGACTGTGAAAACTCCCCCATCTCCCCTCCCGAGGAACACCCCGTGCGATCGGCTCAGGAGCACTGCCGCACAGCCACTGCCAGCTGCTCGGGAGAGGACACCGAAGGCAAAGGGGCTGATTGGCAACTCCAAGCATCCTCAGATCCACCTGAAAAAAATCTACTGCCTCGAGTTCTCTGGTCAGCTAGTGTCTGATGTTCTACAAATCACCCACTTACAAACAAACTCTGCAGC
>NW_010126441.1:0-268 GCF_000699245.1 Pterocles gutturalis
CCTCCTCCCCAAACCAACGTTAATTCTCCTTCTTCACCCAGGGCCAGGCTCTACCTCTACCTGAGCTAAAAATCAGAGCAACGCGTGATCATAGCGAGGGCTGGATAAAAACCTCAAGATAAAGACATCTAGGGACGGTGACTGACGCTTCAGACCAGCAGCTCGAGCTGAGCACCTCCAGAAGCTCCATGAAGGTCCCCGATTAGCAACCGGCACCGTGATGGAGCAGAAGCTCTCCAGCCACGCCGCTGCACGACGGCCAGAGCTG
>NW_010126441.1:312-6799 GCF_000699245.1 Pterocles gutturalis
TTCCTGGAGCTAGCTCATTAAAAAAAAAATTGAGGTGGGTGTTTCCATCCATCCAGGCTCTCTCCCCAGTTATGACTTTTTTCCGCCGCCCCTCCCGCCCGGCACCCAGTTATGACTTGGCCCCGCTGCCACTCCAGCCCGGGCAAAGAGCCCGTGAGCCCTGCAGGAGTGGGACCGGGGCAGAGCTGGCACATTGCACACAGGACATTGCAACCGTGATGGGGTCACCAGTACTACATCTTCCACTGATGGCCTCCTCTCTAGCCTCTTCCATACTCATTGCTCCCCTTGGTGCCTTTCTGCCTCTTTGGGTCCCTTCTGAAGGGACACAGACACCGTGTCTGCGGCCGAGCTCCGGCTCCTCCAGACAGACCAAGAGCTGGAGACTTGTTGGGACTCAGCTTTTCAACATCTCAAGCTGAAGGCAGAGATCAGGGGGATCACCAGACATGCAGGCCCCTTGTCCTAATCAGCAAGGGCTTTAGCGCTGTTATTGAGCCCGTGTGGAATTTAAGTAGCATCTCAGAGGCCACTTGAAACCGAGAAGTTTAGTCTGAAAGTCAATCTATCAGTAACCGGGCAGGGAAAGAACCTGATGCCACGCTAAAAATGCAAAGGGTGTCTTGACTTCTGACCTTTTTCCTTCCCCAATGGGACTGACTGGTCGAATGCTCCAAGACAGAGGGCAGTGGACATGCAACAAGCCCTCACACTGCTGCCACCGGCAGAACAGCACGCTCCTTTCTTTGCTAAAAACCGCCACCAACCTGGGCAAAGCATGGTGGCTGCAATGGGGCAAGCTCTGCAATGGGGAAAGCTCTCTTCTTCCGTGAGCACCTAAACAACTTGACTGAACCATGTCCCCACCGCTGCTGGGACCTCCCGTGTCCCAGTGCTATTTAACACGACCTCAAACGTCAGACCCTATGTCACGTTCAAACAAGAAAAAAGCAGCAGGCTTGGCCAGCTACACACAAGCCTACACTGGTGAAAGTTTCCCCTAATAAAACATCCCACGGGTTGGGTCTTTTTACTTTTAAGGAAAAGTGACGCACAGCCCCGCATTTGGAGCGGAGCACGCACGGCAATGAAGAGACGCCAGCCTCCGCGGGAACGCGAGATGAGATGTCCTCCCTGGAGCGATTCCACCACACAGTGTCCAACAGCTCTAATTAAACTGTCAACGGCAACGGCCCTCCCCACCTTTGTACTCCTGGAACAAGACCAACCACCTCTGAAGGCAGATAGGAAGGGCCACAAGCCCTGTTGATGGATTTTGGCATGGCTTCGTTGCCTTCAGCGAACGCAGGCTGACCCGCCATTGCTATGTACGAAACAGAAAATCCCCCAACAAATATAATCCCTGGCTACATCTCCCTGCCTCAGCACTTCACTAATATTTACGGACTCATTTTCCCTGCCAGTCCTTCCTACACCCTCCTCTGGTCCAGAACGTCCTCGCGCCAAGGTCCCGGCAGCCAGCAGGAAAAGTCATCGCAGCCCTGCACACCGCAAGCGGGGAACTCCTCGGGACGGAGGACTGACTTAACCAGAGACAAAACCACACAAGCTGCTCTTCACAGGAACATCATTGGAGGCACTTTGGGCTCTCAGGGTCAGCCAAATGCAGCGGGTTGGCCGGCAGTGGCCAGGCCAGTGCAGCAGCCGCCGGAGCGGGGCTGGGAGCGGGTCTGCAGGGAACTGGCGCTGTGCCGCAGGGCAGGGCGCACGGCTGGCCTCGATCCGCACGTTCGCGTCCTTCCTGCTAAAACACCACTGAGCTGATCCTCTCACCCTCATCCCTGCTTTGAAATACAAAGGTTAATGGACGGAAGCAAGGGAAAAGCAAAGACCTTGCAACCTGTTCTTCAGCTTATACTCCAGCTGCAAAACCTCTGCTGGCTTCCCGCTCCGGGGAATAACACAGAAAACACGTAAACACCCCCCACTGAAAACAGAGCAACAGGAACCGCTGGTGTATGCGTGACAAGAAAATAAACACCAACAGCTCGCCCCTCGCATCGGCAGCATGTTTCCAATGAACAGGGAGAGCCAGAGTACGTTGTCTCCCGAGGAGCTGGACCTCCCTCTGCTTTCTGTCCCAGCCCGTCTCGGCAGCGAGCCGTCCGGAGAAGACCATTGCCCAGCCTGCGAGGGCTGCTCCCAGCGGTGAGGATGATGAGTTCAGAGCATGCCCTGAGCAGCCTTATTTCCTTTTCTCTGCTTCCTTCCTGGATGGAATTACTCACTTCCTCGGCAGGAAAAATCATTGCCGAGCGCGCTTTTCTGAGTTCAGCTGAGGTCATTATCTGGGCGCTGACAGTAGGCACCCGTGGCGTTTCCTCTGGCCCAGTGGGGTTGCTCTCCTGTGTTACAGGCTTTGGAATAGGAAGAATAAAGATTGGTTGCTAGACACACCTTTTTTTTCTTTTAAACCTTTTCTTCAAGCATCAAAGCACACGGAATGTGCACGCAGCCTCTATACAGAACAAAAGATGACGAGCTGTGGGAGACGTTTTCCTATATTGTAGGTCAATTAGAACCAAAATTGCCTTTACAACGGAGCTGGGCACGGCTGGCTTCCAGCCCCTTGATGGCAAGGCAGGCCAGGTCCCCAACGCTTTGTTGGGTTGCCTGCCTACTATTTAAAAAGAAAGCTGGCGGGGGTAGGAGAGCACCTCCAGAGCCAGCCTCAGAAAGGATCAGAGCTCCGTCAGGCAGCGAGGCAGAGGATTAATAACACATCCCAGCGAGCGCGTGCGGTTCCGCCTCGATGGTGACATTCATTTCTACACACATGCTCAGACAAACCTTTGTTTTGGTTCAAGAGGAGCTTTTACTTTGCTCTCAACATCTCAAAAGCAAAGTTTAAAGTTCAATGTTTCCCCAGCTGGATGCAGACAGAGCATTGCGGGGAGGGACCCAGAGCTCCGCAGCATCTGCCTCCCCTGTCGAGCAGGGCAGCCTGGAGGGGGGTGGGAATACGGGGCCCGTGAGGATAATGATGTCTTCTGCAATAACAGCATAAAATCATCTTACACACTAACACCTGCACACCCCCAGCCTGACTCACGTGCAAATCCGAACACATATCACAGCTTCCCCGCACAGCTGGGAGGTGGATACTTCCACACCTGCTTTGCAGAGAACTACACAAGGGCAAACATAAAAGAGGAAGAAAGCCAGCCCCAGAATCCTAAATCTCACATGCTGGGTCTCCACCTCAAACCCGATGAGAGCCATCGCGTCGCCCGGGCTGACAGTCTGCTGTCTCCTTGGGGGCTGACACCGTGACATCCCTTCTGGGTCCCAGCAGCCCTGAGCCCGATCGCTCGCCCTTTGGCTCAAGGAGGGAGCAGACGAAGGGAAGGACAGCAGAGATCTCTGACCTCTGGCAGGGGCACCTCAAACTCAAAAATAACAGATCTAGGAGCGGGGAACAGCCAGGGAGCACAGTCCTCCCAGTGCCGACACACCACCAGCCAGGACCCCCTGCCTCCGGCAGCACACGCTGAAGCCCAGTTTCTCAGCCTGTGTGCAGTTCCACAAAGGTCTCCTCTTCCAAGGAAGCAGCTCTCACCAACGCTGATACCCAGCAAATGAGCCATCACCCCCACTTTCAATCACACCCACAGCAATTACCGGCTTTTGTCACCGAAAGTCCACCAGGGCTTGGATTCCAGCTTTCCAGAGCTTCTGCCAATGGCACCATTTGAAACACCAGTTTGGGCTTGATATTAAATGTTTCATAGCATTTGGCAACTGGATCAATGAATGTGAGTCTGAAAAACCCTTCTGGGCTGCGATGATGGCAAGCAGCACATAGTGCTTCCTGGGAAGCCAGAGAAAAATCCTTCTGACACACAGTTAAAACAAATAAAAATAAAAACCCAGAAGCAAACAACAACCCCCCTGCCCAGTTCTTTTTAAAGACATTTTTATAGCATTTCCTGCAGGTATGGGCCTTGAGACGAGCACCCTCAGCCAAAAAAACAATACAAATGAAGCATCTCACATCCGAACAGCGCGGTACTTACGGTAGAGACAGCCGGCATCCCCTCCGAGCTGGGACCATCCCGGGCAGCACCTGTACGCGGTCTGGCGCTTCACCTTGTACACCTGCCTGTAGCCCGTGTAATACACGGTTCTGAAACACAGCAAACGAGATACCCCCCGGCCAGAGTTAATTCCTGCAGATCGAGGAGACCGGAAAGAACAGGAGCTGTAACTCTAACTGAGGACGTAAATAAAATGAGGAATTTGGTTTTCAAATGTGCTGATGGTTTTTTTTTTTCCACCTGGTCCAGCAATGGTCGCTGATGCTAAGAAAACACGTCTTAATTTACTGTAATTGGAAACACTAGAGACTGGAGTGTCCAGGTCCTCACAACACCCCTGGTTCTTTTCTCCTTTTTAAACCATTTCACAGCTCTGAGCTCCTCTCTTAAACTGCTCCTTAACAAGGACAATTTACAGAACAATGGGTATTTCAGCCCCGCTTTGGTGAGCATGAGCAGGTGTCTCCAAAGGGCTGGTGAGACCAAAAAAATCCTCAGGATCCTGATGGGAACACCAAGCCACTCAACAAGCTGTCGGTGCAGTTGTGTAGAGCAAGGCTGCTATGGGCTAAGGCTGCCAGAACCCCTTCCCTGGTGGAAAAGGCTTCTGCCGCCCCGGCTCCCCGGCTGCACCCGCAATAACCCCCAGCTCCCCACCGACGAGCCCAGCGCCGCAGCCAGCGCCAGCCCGGCCACTCCACACGTGTGGCCACAGCTCTCCCGTCTTCCCAAAAAAGCAAAATGCCCTCTCCAGCCCCGCACAGATGGTGGCCACCTCCCCAGAAGCGGTGGCCGGGGATGCTGCGCCCAGGTCCCTTTAACAGCTCCAACTGGTCCCTGCCAGGGTTGGGGGGGGGAGGGTAGTAAAGCCAGGATTGATCTGAAGCACAAATAAATAAAAGTGACACTTCTTTCCTGGAAATTTGATGTTGTGTATATGTGAAAATCGAAACACGGATACAACTTTTGAAGCTGATTTTTAAAAAGCTCCTTTGGCAGCAGATGAAACTGCTCCACCAAAGCAAATCAGACAAACAACAACAAATATTTGGCATAGCAGATGTGTTGTCCGTGTCCACTGAAAATATTTATCCTAACTCAGTCTAGTTGTTTGATTTTGTCTGAATGTTTCTATAAAAAAACCCCTAAATAACGGTGAACCACTAGGGAAGGAAACCTTTGGCTCCTCTTCTGTGCCAACCAGCATATGGGAGCACAGCTGAGAAAAATAAAACCAGATAAACCCTTTTTTTTTTTTTTTTTTTGCACAAGCTGTTAACAAATTATGAAGGAAATACTTGTGTTCCAGAAGCAGCTGAGAAACCACTTGACAGTCACTCAGGCACCAGAACAGCCAGCAACCATCAGGCGTGGATCCATCTGGATCCTCTGGGTACGGAGAGCTGTACACGGACACGGTGGGCAGGGAGCGCTGGGAAGCACAAGAGGACACGATGGCCACGGGCTGGTGCTAATGCAACAAGCGTCCACCGCAGGGGCCGTGCTGGAAAACACCTTCCTTTTCATCTGGAATGAGTCAGACCGCACGGCAGCAAGCAGCCTCCTCCATCCGCCCCGCGTAAGCTCAGAAATGAGGAGGAAAAGGTATTCCAAGAAATAGTTCCACAGGACAGCTCAGGACTAAGGCCCTTCCTGCCCCCAGCAGCCCCTGAACAACCTCACCTCCTCGGGGGGCTCTATCGGACACTTCAGCTCCTCCAGGCAGCCCAAGTGGGTTCTCAAGGAGATGCAAATATTTTGACAGCTTCAGCTGCCTGTGGATATCTTGATGCTGCAGACTGGAAAGAACCGCAGAGGAGATACTTTATCTGCAATGTTTCTGTTTCCTTTCGTGTTTTAAGGAGTCCCTGGCACAGAAAATGTTGAATGAGCCAGAACTAATGGAACCCAGGTTTCAAAATCCTGCTGTGTCCTGCTGCTGGAAAATCCACTTCCAGCCCCTCTGGGACAGAGCCGTCGTTCCTCCAAGTGTCGTTACTGAGGGCTGAGCAGAGCTACCTTCTGTTGTTACCAAATTCAGGAAAGTTACACAACCAGTAGCAAAAACATCGCTTTCCCAGGAACACGGAGCAGCGCAGCCCAGGGGAGCTCGGTTCCCCTGCTGCGGAGCAGGCGCCGGCTCCCTGCGCGGCCAGGACCCCTGTCCTGGGGGTGCACAGCGAGGTTTGTTGTGATTTTTAGGAAACGTCGCAATCTAGTACTCTAGGCACAGACAGAAGTCTTACAAAAACAAACGCTACTGGAATGCACAAACTGGGCAGACAACCACCCCCACGCTGCTCCCCGTCCCCTGCCCGTCCCAGCCCTCGTCCCCTGCACTGCGCTCACAGCCCAGGCAGGGCGACGGGACCGCAGCAGCACCTGCAGCGCCCCAAGCACCGTGGGAATTGCAGGGAATTGGGTAACGA
>NW_010126441.1:6816-9353 GCF_000699245.1 Pterocles gutturalis
CCCCGAGCGGCTCCTCGCCGGGGATGCGGGCTGGGCACCAGCGCCGAGCGGAGCACCGGGGAAGGGAAGAGCCCGTGCTGAATTTTCCAAGTCGCATCCACGAACTCAAAGGCAGCGAGGCCGGTTTCAGGCCAGCCCTGTGTGTGTGTCAGACCCCGACGCTGTTCCATGCTTCCCGAGCCCCGTGCTGCCGCAGCCGGGTCCAGCTGGAGCAGCTCCAGCGGGTGGGAGCGAGGCCGCGCAGCAGCATCCCTGCGACTGCCACCGCCGCGCTCCGCTGCCCTCGATTGCTCAGCACAAGGGAGCTTGGCAGCAGACCTTCCACCTACGGGAGCAAGCTCGCTGCGATGGGAACTCCCAAAAGAAGTTTGGAGCGAGGGGATGTGGGACAAAATCTTGCCTGTGGAACGTTCTCCCCACAGCCCTTTTTCTGTACCTGCTTTCAAAACACCCGGGGTGAAATCCCTCATGGCACCTCCAGGCTTCAGCTCCGTGTTTGCACCAGGAACACAGTTTTAGCACTGGGCTGTCCCGGGATTTATAACGAAGCACGACAAATTTTTTTCATTCCAGTTCCTTGATTTACAACGTCAAAAACATCCATTAAAGAACCAAAGGGACAGCTGGGTCTGAGGACTTCCCAGCCTTTGAAGTGGGAGCAGACAGGGCACCCATCATTTCAAAGTCCTCTCTTAAAACATGCTCAAGAGACAGACTCTGTTTGCCTCTTTATTACCGCCACACAGATATCATCACCAAGATAATTACTGGCAATTACAGGTTCGGAGGAATTCCTAAAGTCAAGACTTAAAAGCTGCCTCTACTCCAAGATGCTTCTTTGAAACCACCACCACCATTATTATTGTAACTGCCTAATGGGGCCGGAAAAGCAGGTGGAGTACAGAAGATTGGGCACATGGTAGTTTGGCTGCTGTGCAGGTAAGAAAAGAGCATTATCCGCACCATTGCACACGCTCACAGCCCTCCCTCTGCCACCCCCCCTTGCCTGGTCTCCCAGTAAAGACCAGTCAGCAACTCCAGGGATGCTCCAATTAGCTGAACAACTGCATCCATTTTCTGCTCAGAACACACTCAAACTCCTTTCCTGCACGTGCCAGCGGAACCCCACGGAGCTGCACGTTCTTCTGCCGTGCACCGGAGCACGGTCCTGCTCAGGGTGGGAAGGGAAGGCGAGGACCCTGCAGCAAAGCCCGCTGACCCCCACCACAGCAGCCACCCGTCCTCACGGAGCATCACTTGCACCATGGGCACTTTTTTTTTTTTTTAGCCCATGAACAATAAACTTGGACCGAGCTACTGCCTGCAGCTCCGTAAAACTTTACAGAGGCACTGAGATGTCTCTGCTTTGAAGCTGAGACATCTAAAGAAAAAGGAATACCGCACGTGATGCGATTAAGTCATTTCATTAACATGGCACGATCATAGGAAACAGATGTAACACACTGTCAGAAGACTGGGAACACAGAGCCTCGTTAGAACAAAAGCAATAGATCTTCTCTTCTGGAATTCCTGAACAGCTTAGAAACCCTCGGTGTCACAGAGATGCCAGGTAGGGTCAGAAACCCCTCCAGCTAGACACACATGGGGTTTACAAAACCTCTCACAGTCTCCTGGTTTTAGCCAAGAAAAATAGCTAATAAAATATCCCGACTATTTACAGCTGAACCGTGGGTTCAGAGCCACAGCTCTGCACGTAGCTCTGCGTTTACACCCACCTCTACACGAACCGCTGCCACCCCAGTGACCTGCTGAGGGACAGGGACCCAGCGCTGGAGAGCTGCTGGGGATGGGGCAGAGCCACAGCCACGGTGGCAGGTCCCCAGGACTCCTCGGAGGTACCACGCAGCTATCGAGGCTGTGTCCTGTGCCGGAGCACCGCCGGGGCAGCAGGACGGGCACACGCACGGCGGTCCCCAGCCCTCACCCCCTGTGCCCAGCCCCGGCCGGCACGCTGGGCTCTCCCCTTTGCCTCAGCAGCAAATATCAAACACGAAGCCAACTTCTTGATACTCACAATAAAGATCTTAAACTGCCCATTACTGAACATGTAAAGCAGCTGGGGCAGCAGGAAAATGAACACAATTTAACCAGTTTGGAAAACATAATCCTGGAACGTCACTCTCCTGAGGTCAAATTTGATCTGAAGGAAAAACTGTGAGGTTCAGGATTGTTAACATATTGTTGCTTTTTTGTGCTGTTCATATTTAATATTTTTTTCCCAATTCAAAAAGGCTCACCAACCACAGGTGTTAAAAACCCACGGTTCACAGCAATACCAGAAATCATTCGTTGAAATTAAAGATTGAGCGGGGAATTGCAACACGGGAGCCTCAACAGCCGATCGTGCCACGTGCAGACACAAACCGAGCAACAAGCTCACTCCCCCTCTGCTCCTGGGGAGAAGGAACCGCTTTCCACCCCACAAGGAGCAAACCACGCTGGAAGGAAGAGCACGTACCTCCGCTCGTAGCCCGTGCACCACCGCCGTCCCCCGCAGTCCTGCTTCCACACCCTGG
>NW_010126441.1:9375-14635 GCF_000699245.1 Pterocles gutturalis
CCCCACGACCGCCAGCTCCTGCTGCGCGCAGACGTTGGGCCTGACACAGAGAGACAGAGGTGTCCGGGGGTCCGCACGCTGCGGGGAGAGGAGAGCAGCCCCTCCGCCGCTTCAACATTTCTGCCACTAGAAATGATCCGTCATTTTATTAATGCTGCTTTAAACCAGAATTCAGTTTGCTTCGATGCTTTCTCGCTCATTCGGAGCTAAGGGCTGCATGATGAATAAAGTGAATATATACAGTTCAACAACAAAATAAGGAAAAAGCCATTTGTACTTTATTTCTTTTCTAATCCAAACTCTCTTTCACCAAATATGAGCCGGTAGTTTTAACTGAGAATGAAGAGAGAAACATTTGTCCCTGATTTAAAAAGTTAGGAGCCATTCATTATTCGGGACTGCTTTGTGCTGCTTCCAATTCTTCAAAAGGGACCGAGAGCTTTCACTAAAATACTTTCTATAGAAGAAGTTAAACTAAATAATTTGGACGTGGTGAAGCATAGAGATTGCAGCTGGCATCTGCCTGCTCCAAGACGTTCAATTACGGCGCTGTTCCAGCCAGCCTGGCAAAGCCTTTGGGATTAATGGCATGTTTCCTTCCCCCCCCCCAGCTTTGCTCTAAAATCTCCTCTGTCAGCCCCACATGTGGCCACTGCCGAGCCGCTTGGCTCGCAAAGCTCCGCACACATCACTTCACCCGCACAACAGTCCCCAGCGCCCGCGGCGGCTGCCAGAGGAGCTGGTTTGTTCCTCCATCCGCAGAGAGCTGCGAGCTGATTCTTTCCCTGCCCCGGACCCCCTCTGCCGCGAGACTGCTCCCCTCCCCCGGCCCCCCCCTGCCGCGAGCCTGCAGGCGCCTCACCTCCTGGCTGCCTGCACGTCCAAAACCAGGACTGAGCGGAGCACGAGAACAAGGCTGGCAGCAGCGCCGCGCCGCTGTGATGTGGTACAGCGCAGAAAGGTCCCCGTGAGCCCCAGCCAGCGGTGGGTGTGCAGCGGGCACCGGCAGCAACGCCCTGCGGGAAGCACAGCCCTTCCCAGGCGCTGGCATTCTCTTTTCTCTGACACTTTGGCACACATCTCATCTCCAGTGTCTCATCCAAGAAGTCCTAAAAGTACTTGTCAAGGCAGGAGGACAAAGTCTCTGACACAGGGAGAAAAGGCATCTTCTTACCCACCCCTCAATCCGCTGCAGAGGAGCCCTTTGCCATCAACAAGCCACAACCACCCGGGCGGGCAGCTTGGCATCAGCACAGCACACAACACTGGGTTCATTTACAAAAAGAATGAGAGCAATCCCCCCACATCGGGAGATCATCTTCTGGCAGGAGACCAGATTTGCAAGGAAGTTTTCCAAAGGAGCCAAATGATTAACACCAAACTGTAACTGTAAAATTTAATTAAAAAGAACGAAGTACGTGCTGCTGGAGCAACAGCAAACGAGGGGGAGAGACGTGCGGTGAGAAAGATCCATGAAATGCAGGAAAAATAGCAGAGAAAGATCAAACTGTTCATGCAACAGTCGCCTCTTGCGCTCACACAACAGCAACGTTTCGGTTAAAAGCAGAGAGTTACCTCCTACAAACAAAGCCTATCCAGATTTTCAGATTCCTGTTCCCCTTTATGTACATCTGGTACCAGATAGAGAAACACAGAACAGCCCTCCCTCCTCTCCGCTCCCCCCTTCACCCTTGGTTTTAAAACACCACATTTAGCTCCTGCTTTACAGCTCCCTGCCCTATACAAACCCTCCAGTGCCCTTTTCTTTCTACTTACATATGGGGCTGGAGTTGGTTCCCAGAAGCAAGGGAAGATATTCGCAGCGCAAGGATGAATGACACTGCCACCGCAGGAAACTCCATCGCAACAGCTCCTCTCTCCCCCCCAGGTGCTTCCAGCGCACGCCTGGAAAATCCCGCAGCCTTCCCAGGCACGACCAGCGAGTTCCTGTTCCTCAAAGGAGGATGGATGCTCCTGGCTTCCTCCTGTTCCCAGCTTGCCAGTGTCTCTCTTCCTTGCAGAGGATGATGCTGCTGGAGCACCCGGGAACTCCTGCGCGGGGAGAGCGGATTTATCGCTCCGAGCTGCTTCCTCCCATCTGGGTTCAGTTCAGCAAGTTTCTTCAGTCCATGGGAAATGATTATAGTGCAGATTGTCGCTGGGTTTTTCCCAACCCCAAACCTGGCTCATTTGCTCACAGTGCAATGTATTGGAGCGACCATTCCTTCTGGCATTTGCTTCTTGACAGAACCCACAGACCTGGTGGCTCGCAAGACCTGGGTTCTGGCCAGCAGTGAACCCATGTGGGTTCAGCGGATTGGGAGCCGAGATCCACTTCACAAGGCAACATAAAAACATAAAAAGGAAAAAGGAGGAGTGCTCTCCTGTGCACGGAAAGTCCACCTCCCAGAGAGCTTTTCCGAAAGCAGGCAGAGTTCCTTTACCCCACATGCACAGGTGAAGCCATCCTCCTGCTGCAGCTCCCACCCTCCTCCGCAGACAGGATCCGGTACCTCCTGCGCACACACGCTCTAGGAGCAGCTTCCCTGCATTTCAGGGGAGTAACAAAACTTTCCTCCTGCCTTTCCCAGGTCGAGCTCCTTTCCCTCACATGCTCTCTTGTTTCTTTTCTTGCTGACAGCCAGAAATCCCTCCCACCAGCTGTGTCCAACCCTGGCGAGAGGAGGGGGAACCCTGCGGAACAGTAGCAGAAAGGATTCGGGGTTGTTTCTCGACAGACGGCTCTTTTGCACTGCCCAGGGCCAGCTCTGTACACACCACCCAAAATCCCTTTCCCAGCAGCTCTAAAAATATCCCACAGAGATTTAATCTTTCCTATGCGCTCGAACAGACACCAGAACTGATCGCTTCCCAAGGAGATCCCGCTGTGCGTGTGAACCAGACAGGGACACATCCCACCTGCGCTCGGCTGCTACAGCGCTGGTAAACAACCCCTTCCCGGGGTGCTGGGGGAATACCCCGGGCAAAGAGGGAGCTGGGGAACAAGATCAGGCTGCTGTCTGCCTTTTCCCACCAAACTATGTAGGGAATCAGCACAAGAGGCGTTGATAAGGATTTTGCTGAAGGTGGGTGACAGTCCGCTGGTCCCTGTGAAATGAGAAAACAGAGAGAAGTGCCCAAGGCTAATTCTGAGCTGGTTCACTGCTGAGTTTCCTCTTCCAAAAAGACCACCACGAGTATCACCAGTTGTCAGTGCCAGCCCTGGAGCAACGGCGAGGATGGAGGAGCTTGCAGAGGGCTGAGCAAGGATGGGCGCACGGGAGCCGACACAGCAGGATGGGGATGAAGAGAGCGGAGCGGGGATGCTGGACCAAAACTCTCCTGCCTCAAGAACCTGCTGGTAAACTCTCTCACCGAGGGCGAGGAGGAATGGAAGCAGCAGCTGGGCACCGCTCGCTGCCCTGGGGTGGCCCTAGGTGGACCTGACCTTTGGCAAAGGCTGATTGAAAGAAACCTCGGCACTGCTTTGTACACCTTAACCCTCCCAGCGCCACAGCAACGCATAAATCACTCAGGCCAGAGAAAAGAGCAGGTAACGGGGGCTAATGTTTCCACTTAGAAATAAAGTACCTGCCAAGCCTACCAGATGGGAAGACAACTTTGTTCATTGTTCCTAGAGAAGAAAAGCAACTACATAAAGATGTTTTATAAGGATGGAGAGAGCTCCAGGATACAATACATTCAGGCCTCTGTTATCTTATCAGGATGTCAAAAGTTAGGACTTCTCTTACAGTAGGAAACCATAAAGCTGCTCCCACTATTTCAGTGCAAACTTACCACTGCTCCCCCCAAAAGCTTTCTTCACGCTTCCCTGATCCTCCGTTTGGGTCCAGCTTTGGCAAGGAAGGGAGATGGGAGCCTGTCCCCAGCCCCGCAGGCTGGGCGGGCAGAGCCCGGAGTGTGGCTCCCTCTCCAGGACACGGCTCCGTGACCAGGGACAGGGATTAATCCCGGTCCAGCCACAGCTCCCAAACTGTGCCTCAGGTGACAATCCTGGCTGCCACACGGGCAGGAGACACCTTACGGAGAGGATCCAGGCAGGTCTGGACAGCGGCAGGGTCACCCTCTCGGCTGCGGCCATCCCCAGCAGGCTGCCTGCAGGGAGAAGAGGAGGAAGCTTTGATGGAAAAAAAATGTGCTCTGAGCACAGAGAGGTTACCGAGCGTAAAGCCAACTCTGCGATTCTTTTGTAAAGTCACTTTAAAGAAAGCAGTGAGGCTTCCCACTTAAAGAGGCTTATGTGAGCAAGGGTTGCAAAGAGTACAGCAGAGAATTCGCAAAACACATGTGAATGATGGAGATATGAAATCCAATACTGTCTGTGAACTCAATTTAATATGTTTTCAATTTTGTACCATTTCCCAGCACAACTGCCTGCCGAAGATGTCATCCTCTGGCTCAGGGTAAAACAGCCCTGGAAAGTGGTCAAAGATACAGCACAGTTCCATAAATAGTGATGATAACAACTGCACTGAAGCCAGAAACCACAGAAATATAAATACCAACTTGCCATTCATTCCCTAGCATGATTTAATCTTTGCTATCAAGTGCACTGAACATGGCAAGGGCTTCAGGGCTCTAAACCCACCCATAGACTCCCAGACTGGTTTGGGCTGGAAAGGACCTTACGCCTGCCATGGGCAGGGACCCCTCCCACCAGCCCAGGTTGCCCAAAGCCTCATCCAGCCTGGCCTTGAACCCCTCCAGGGATGGGGCATCCACAGCTTCTCCGGGCAACCTGGGCCACTGCTCCACAGGAAAACATTTCTTCCTCACATCTCATCTCCATCTCCCCTCTTGCAGCTTCAAACTGTTCCCCCTCGTCCTGTCCCTACCCCCCCTGATCCAGAGCCCCCCCAGCTCTCCTGTAGCCCCCTTTCAGCACTGGAAGGTGCTGGAAGGTCTCCCCGGAGCCTTCTCTTCTCCAGGCTGCACACCCCCAACTCTCTCAGCCTGTCCTCGCACGGGAGCTGCTCCAGCCTCGGCCCATCTCTGTGGCTCCTCTGGCCCCGCTCCAGCAGCTCCGTGTCTGTCCTGTGCTGCGGACCCCAGAGCTGGATGCAGCCCTGCAGAGGGGGGGGGTCTCTCTTTTTGTTCTGCCCCACTCTGCCCCCTTCCTGTCCTTTATCTGCCACATCCCACCCAGGAATTCTGACCAGATACTATGTACGGAGTTTGTACATCTGGCCAGGGCGTGCTCTGCCCAGCACCCCCATCGCTCCACGGCTGGACCACCCTC
>NW_010126442.1:0-5858 GCF_000699245.1 Pterocles gutturalis
AATGCTGAAGGCTGCCCGGTTGTTTTGCAGAACGATGGGTTCAGCTGCCTGTGTGCCGGTACAAGCGCAGTAACTCGCACGGCGCAGGTGACACGAGGCAACAAAGGAAGGACAAGAAATGACAGAATGCCAGGCTCAGTTGCAGGGTTCGTAGTGCTACTTCTAGGCTGATTTTCTAGGTGCCACGGCTAATATTGTCTTTTTTTTTTTTTTTTTTTTTTTTTTTTTTTTTTTTTTTTTTCTGTATGGAATTTAAGATGATTTTTTAAATTTTAACTTCTTAATAAAGAGTAGTTTATTAGTATTAGTAGTTTGTTATCAGCTAGAGGTCTTGTGGATGCTGTCACTGTGTTCTGTGGTGTTCTTCTGTGGGCCATGTGGTGTGGAGGAAAATTCAAATTTTATACCTCTGAATTACAAGGTAGTTTATGGGATAAAACAGTGCTTTAATGAAGACAAGTGAGTAAGCTGTGATGGTTGTAGGAACAAAAAGCTATCAGACAGATGTGGAACAGTCCAAATGTACTTATGTTCCAGGAAAAAACTGTTTAACCTTGGAATGCTTGGAAAGGGTGAGATCACCATGTCTATAAGAGATGATTAAGTTTTAATAAAATAATTCACTGTTATTGACATGTCATTATTTGGAGGCAAGGGGCACTTCTGCTCTCTAATTCTGAAGCAGCAAGGGTTTGGGTGTTTTTCAGTGTGCAAGCTGATGGCAGCTTGGTTGTCCTCATATCTTAGTTACTCTAGGTAGGGACAGGATGAGCTACTCACAGGTCCTGTGCAGCTGCAAAGAGCTAAGCGTCCTGTGCTTTCTTTCCTTCTTACGCTGTAATCTGCTGTAGTTCAGTGGGTAGGAGTCCCCAGAATAATAGATCTTCAAAATGATGTGAGACATCAGGGCATTTCATCTGTTCTTATTATTGAGGCTTGTGCAGATGTTGGATGTCACTTTCTTTTCTTCATTCTTCAGATGGAAACTCAGATTCTTAGCTACCCTTGTGACTTGATGAGCTGGGGACCTTGGGTCTCACCCTGTGTGAATTCAGTAGGCTTCTGTGCAAGCTTGAGAAACTGTCTGTTCAAATAAAATTGCAGGGTTTGAGGGATAGCAGAGTATTTCATTGAGAAGGTGGTGGTAAACCCACTGACTATCTGTGTCCTCCCCTCCCCCCTTCAATTCTTCTACTTTCCCATGTGTGTATCTTGTAAGCTAAAATGTCAAGGAGAGCAAATGTTTTTCTCGGCGCCCAGAAGGGACTATGGTGGCATTCTTGTGGTTATGTCCATTTTTTTAGTGTACAGTATTAGAGTCCCTTTTCTGATTTCCTTGCTTTTTTCTATTAATCACTGAGTCTGGCTGGAGTGCAGACAGTTGGTCAGAGAACCTTTGGTTCTTTTGCAAACATGACAGCTCAGTCTTTCAGATATAAGGGTTGCTGTCTCTTTGTGTGTTCTTCTCCCACCCAGACAATGATTCAAAATTATTTGTGAACTCTGAATACTATAGACAGAAAAACTTAGGACGGACGTTGTGTAAGAAAGCAAAGTCAGTGCAACAACTTAAGTTCTTTTGTGGTTTCTTCCAGCAAACTTGCACAATAGGTAACTTCTTTGAGGAAAAGGTCTCAATAAGCAGGCAGAATGACTGGTTGTATGAAGCTACAGTGTTTGGCAGTAGTTGCAGGGAGTACTACAGTGTTACTGCTTACGTTAGGATTAAAAGCATGAACTGAAAATTGAATACCTGTGTTTATTAGATTAGAGGTCATTGATCGTGGTCTCAAGCAGCAGCTTCTTTGCACTGTTAGGTGCATGAGGTTTCTACAAACCCCATAAACTGCTGCAGCTTAAATTTAAGTGGATAGAAAAGTCCTGGATATCCTTTTAGTGAAAATAGTGGCACCTAGAAGTGGCTGAGCAAGAACTTCTTCCTCAGTATTGGGTGTACAGATATGGAAAAGAAGTCCTATTTGTTGAACTGAATTTGCATGTTTGGGGCTGTCTTAGGCTGATGAAATTGTCTGAAGACTAGCGCAATTGGTCCTCTTTAAAGTTGGAAACAACTATTGATGACAAAATAAGTAATGATTAACCTGCTACCACACTGTTAATATACACACTCAGAGCAACTTACTTTTGACAAATCTGAGCTTATGTTATGAAGAGGTGAGCTAGGCATGAATGTTTAGTGTTTCTTCTTTTCCATGTTCTATTGCAGATGGAGTAGTATAAATGTTGATTGGTCATTTAGTTTCTAGATCAGACTGTATTTTTTAAATACATCATTAGACTCTACTTAGACTCTAGTGACAGATGGTATGAAATAAATATTAGCACATTCTCTAGCTTGCATTTTATGTTATGACACTGAATAGTTTTATTAACAGAAGTCAGAGCTAACATCTTTAGTTTCTTCTTTACCAGTTCGTCACTCTCTACAACTACCTAAAGGGAGGCTGTAGTGAGGTGGGTGCTGGCCTCTTCTCTTAAGTAACAAGTGATAGGACAAGAGGAAACGGCCTCAAGCTGCGCCAGGGGAGGTTTAGGCTGGATATTAGAAAAAATGTCTTCACTGAAAGAGTGATGAGGCATTGGAACAGGCTGCCCAGGGAAGTGGTGGAGTCACCATCCCTGGAGGTGTTCAAAAAACATGTAGATATGGTGCTTAGGGACATGGTTTAGTGGGTTAGGTGGTGTTGGGTTGATGGTTGGATTTGATGATCCTTGAGGTCTTTTTCCAGCCTTAATGATTCGATTATTCTGTTGCCATGATTCTATGATTATTATTCCAGAACCCAGAGAAGTCTTAGAAAGTTCCTCCATAAGCTTATGGAACCGTGCTTTGTAACTTGCCTATGCAGTTGAGGACCTTTACTGCCACCTTGCATAAAATGTGAACGTTCACTGAAAGAGAGACTTCAAGCCATTGAGAGTATGCCTTTGCCTTGGTTATCTCCCTGGATCTGGTGAGGTGTCCTTGTATCTGCTGCAACTGCTTTTATCTTTAGCAAGCAACAAATGAATAAACTCTCCCCAGTTTCATGGGTGCAACTCAGAATGCTCTAGGTAGTGATAACATCCCAAGGGGATTGGTTTCACACTGGTTTATGCTGAATAAAGTCTTTATCAGTGTTAGAGACATGATTATGAGCTATATTAGAGACAAAAGTAAAGATGCAAGCTGAGGAGGAAGACTTGAGATATTTTCTTCCCTGCTTCTGTCATGTGCTTTCCACTTGCCGGTAGCCTGGTGGAGATAGAGAGTATTGGAATAACTTTCTTCTTGTCCTATCACTTGCGTTCATGAGGCTGGAGAAAACAGAGGTAGAAAGCATTTTTCCCCCCTCTCTAAGCTTCAGAATATATTAAATGCAACAGAAACCAAATAACACTCTGCATTTCCAGGAGTATTGTTGTGGTAGGAATCTTAGAAGTTCCAGATGACAGCAGAAATGAGCTTACTTAGATGAAGACATTTCCTGTAGCTTCCCTTCTCTTTCAAAGCCTTTTGTATTATTCCTACTTAATAGGTGTCTGTCTTTTCAAACATTTCAAGCTCTGATAGATAGATAGCTTCCTTAGCAGGTTAGTGGAAATATCTTCCACTTCTTTATGTTTGCTTCAGGATTGTGTGCAACAAACAATGCTAACTGAGAGAAATCAGCAACCTACTAATCTGGGTTCTTACTACTAATTTACTGATAAAGGGAGGCTGGAAAGTTCATTTAGTGATACACTCTAGAGCAGGCATTGCTAATCCATTTGTCTTCTGACTTAAAAAAGGGATAGGCATCTTGACAACTGTATGACCTTTCTTAAGGAAATAAAAAAATGCTGTTTTTTTGTCTTGAAAATGACTGGTTCTTTGCTTTCCAGTCCCTTCAATTCTTCAAATGAAGTAGTAAAACATTAATGAGGGTTAATTGCAGTACTCACTGTAGTTTTACAGCTCTGAATAGTTATACTTGTATGCAAACAGTATTCTGGTTATTCTCCGTTCTCCGTTTCCACTCCCTCTGTTCCCGTTGTCTTTCCACCAACAAAAAAATATTTCCATAAAGGAACTGGCATATGACTTTGTTCTATTACTTTGGTGATATGTGGTGATGGCCAAGAGGTGGCAATAAAGACCATTGAATATTTTACATGTCTTCACAATTTAGCCAGAACGGAAACCTCAGTTATCAGTTGGGGACCTGTAAGTAAGTCTAGTCAGAAGCTTGCTTTTTTTTCCTGCATATACTGTTTTAGGTCTTACTCGTGAATGGTAGTACTCAAGCACCCTATTTTACCCATAGTGAATCCTGCTAAAGTTGAAGGACTGTGTGTAGATAAATGTTGGCAGTTCATCTGCTTTTTAGCCTGTGAAGGGCCTTTGCATGTTTTTAGGTTATGTTCCTTCTGGCAATGCTGTAGATAAGTTGTGGATTTTCTTGTTTTTAAGTTGGCAAATTATTATTAGCTTATGAAGATTTAAATAGAAATTACTGAGGTTCTAGTAATAGTGTATAGAGTAGATTTGAAGTCTCTTGTCTTGCAGATCTTTAGGTTTCCAGAAGAGATGTAGGCTTCTGAGAAGGAATTTAAACTTCATTTGCAGTAGGCTTGCTTATCTGAAGCTTGGCAAACTACTGATAGAGAAGCTTTTAAATTTTTCTTTGGTAAGCACTGTGCTAATGGAAGAGTCTTTCTTAGCTGACAAGGATCTACTTAGTTACATCTTTAAGGAATTACCAGTAGATCAAAACTGAAGCTTACAACTCCACTTCTCCATTTAGCTTAATGGGAGTATTGTATTATGCTAAACATCTGTGCAGGTGCTTCCTTTGAACCCATAGCTCATCCTAAAAAAGACTCAAGAGGAAGCACCTGTGAACACACAAGTTTTTAGACTTGTAGATTAAAAGGGAGGGCTAAGGGATTTTGCAATAAGTGTCTTTGGCTCCTAAGAGCCAGAGTTCTTGGGCAAGCATGACTCTTTCTTTTCTTTCCCAGAATAGGTTTCCTCTTTATAGGATCAAAAATCTCCTTTATTTTGAGAGGCTATCCATAATAAAGGGAGATGCCTTCAAGTGCTCTGGTATCTTATGCATTTCTGATTCTCAGAGTAAAGAGGTGAGCTTATTTTTCTATGTAAATGTTTATTTTGACAGCTAGGTATGTCCCTCAGTAGGAATATGATATTTGTATTCTACACAACTGTCTTGATTATATGATTTAACTCTAGTATGACATCAGTATTCACAAGCTATGCGAGTTCTTCTGGCCACCTGTGTAAGTCTGTGTTGGAATAAATGCTGTCCTGACTACATAGCATAGGTTGCTGGAGAATATAGAAGACTTAAACCTTTTAACATGGTGAACATACCAGCAGGAGGAGAGAACTGCCAGTAGACATGCTGCTGCTGAGTTTAAGAGTATCTGCATTTCTAATTTGTGGAGTAGAATCATAGACCAGCTGAGATCAGAAGGCACCTCTGGAGGTCATCTAATCCACCCCCTGGTCAGAGCAGGGTCAGCTGGAGCAGATTGCTTATAGTCATGACCAGTTGAACATGGAATTCTCCCCAGTAGTGCAAGTAAAATGTTATGCTCTAATTTTATTTAGTCTGTTGGGATTCCTTGCAGAACCTGTTGCTGAAGACTTAATAAATTGTAAAACTGTCAAAACTTTTTTTCTTTCAAATGTGGAATAGAACTTTTTTCAACTCTTGTAAGTAATGTGCTTTTCCTGACTGATTTTATTTTTAATAGTAAAAGGGTGCATTCTTGTTGTACTGCCTGTGTGTGGTAGTCTTGTAAAGCTGTGGTTCGTTCTACTAGGTTCTGTTACACAGATTCTTAATTAA